>NC_143558.1:16028666-16335833 GCF_054136105.1 Typopeltis vanoorti
TTTTTCATTTCTTGTTCGTTTTATTCACACTTGATTCAAAAAAATCTTTTTTGGAAAGGCGCTGAACGTTAATCGCACACACAAGAAAAATACTATGCGCCCATGCTTGTACATAAACACTGCGGCACTGCAGCATCCCCAAAGTAAAAACGAAAAAATTAAATTTTATTTCTGTTTCTAAATAATAACAATGCTGACAACATTATATAAATGCAATACAACATGTTAAAGGTTGCAGCTTATGTTTTGACATTGACTGAATAGTTAATAATTGGAATTGTTCGATTAACGCTTTAGATTAAGTGTCGTAATGTGGAATCCGATACTGCTCGTTGAGCAGAGTCGCTACAGATAAATTGTATGCTTGCGTGCGTTATTTCTGTGTACGAAAAACTTTTATTATTGCTGTGTGTTTGTGGTGAGGGTGAAATATTTTTAATAAAGCAATTTTTAATAAGTAAATTTCCTTATTAATAAATTTGTTGCTGATCAGGAAAAAAATGAATTATTTTTCTTATTTTGTATATGCAGCGCTCCCACTTAAAATTTCCGCCGGTAGCCACTGGTATATTCCCTTGTTAGTTTGCCTGTTTTTTGCCAGATGCAATACACGTGTTTCCGAGAAGATCTCTGCCATTTCTCATGAGAGTAGTTTACTGAAAATTAGTTTAAAATGGTCTTATAAAGTTTCTTCCACTGCTTGGTGGTATTCTAACTTAGTCTTTTCAGCCAACATCGTATCGTCATTATAGATTGAACTTTGGATGCTATATATAACTAGTGAAATGCTATCGCATATCGATAAGCTGCGTGTAGTGCCTTTCACTACCTTACTGGAGTGCCTTTCACTACCGTCTTTCTTTTTTACATGCATTGCACAACACATTTTAATAATGGCTTTTATTAAATACGGATATGCACTAAATATGTTGTAAAAATAAATAAATAAATCAGCTAACGCCTTCTATTCCCGTATAGGAAGTAGGCGAGGCCTTTTAACCCCATCTAGCTTTTGGAGACTGAGTGGGCAGTTCAATCTCCACCGGTAGCCAATCAGAGATAGCTGGCCCATGTCTATCACTAATTAGATGAAGAAGCTGGAAAACAAGTGCTGCCATCTCTTGGTACCTAATCCTAACAAGATATGTTACTGTCTGACATAATGTGGGTACTACGGTCGATTTTCTTGAATTTATGGGATGAAAAACCCGAGTTTTCGGGAGGAAAATCCCGTTTGCCCGTGCCAGAGATCGACTAACTCGGGAATCGGTCGAAGAAAGGCTTACAAAAAAGTTCCTCCAGTCGGAGACTAGACTTGAACATAAGTCTGACTTCAAGCGACCAAGCGCAGAGGACGCAAGCGCCACTTCCACTGAGCTACACAGGCCTCATATTGTAAAAGCTTTTAGCAAAAACTGCAAATTGTTTTTGGTATGCATATTATAAAGCTGGAAGAAGTACTAGATGAGCCGGGTGCTGGTCCAGGGTGTTGTGTTACTGGAGTACTTTTCACTACCGTCTTTCTTTTTTACATGCATTGCACATTCACCAATTAAGACATGAGGCGCTCAACTTAAAATTGCATTGGGGCGCCAGTATCCCTAGAGCCAGTACCGTGATTGTTTGTACTAGACAAGGACCATTCTTCCTCTGGAAATTCAGGTTTTTAGCTATCTGTTCTAAAACTCTCTCTCTCTCTCTCTCTCTCTCTCTCTCTCTCTCTCTCTCTCTCGAAAAGTCATGGTTCTTTCATAATTGATATTTGTTTACTGGTATTAAAATTCATTGTTAGTGTGAGATTATTATTCATTAGGCCTTCTAATTATATTTAATGTAATTAGAAGGCCTGTGTAGCTCAGTAAAAAAAAATGCTCAGATGAATTATAAGGACTTTAGTAAAAACTAAGCACTGAGCAGATTACCATGTAAAAAAAGATTGTATGAACACAGATAATATACACAATGTGAAACCATAAAGACATATGTCAAAGAAATATGCCAATTAGAATGAGCATACTATGTACAGCATGTATATAATTGTAAATAGATGTAAAATAGGATGTATGAAATAGTAATTTAAATGTTAATATAAGTGATTAAGATAGAATGATATCAATGCATGACATATTGAAGGGGGGGGGGGAAATGCTCAGATGAAGTATAAGGACTTTAGGAAACGCAAGGCACTGAGCAGATTATCATGTAAAAAAAGATTGGATGAACACAGATAATAGACACAAGGTGAAAAAGAAACTATAAAGAAATGTCAAAGAAAAAATGCCAATTAAAATGAGCATACTATGTACAAAATGTATATAATTGTAAATAGATGTATATATATTTATTCCTATTCAGATTGTACATAGATGCTTTGTTGTTAATAAAATATATGTAGCTCAGTGGAAGTGGTGCTTGTGTTCTCTGCGCTTGGTCGCTTGAAGTCAGACTTAAGTTCAAGTCTAGTCGTCGACTGGACAAACTTTTTCTAAGCCTTTCTTCGACCGATTCCCGGGCAAGCGAGTTTTTCCTCCCGGAAACTCAGGTTTTTTTATCCCGTAAACTCAAGAAAATCGACCGTAGTACCCACAACATTCAGACAGTAACATATCTTGTTACTGTCTGAATAACCTGCCATCTCTTGGTTAGGTACCAAGAGATGGCTTGTTTGCCATCTCTTGGTACCTAAGTATTAGTGATAGACATGGGTCCGCTACCCCAGATTGGCTACCAGTGGAGATTGAACTGCCCACTCAGTCTCCAAATGCTAGATAGGGTATAAAGGCATCGCATACTCCCTATAAGGGAATAAAAGGCGTTAGCTGATTCTTTTTTTTTGATGTAATTAGAATTTATGAAATTTATCAGAATAACATGCCAGTTCATGCTTTTGAGTAAAGAGATTTCGAAAATAGTTACTATGTTTATTTTATTTTATTTTATGCTCTCCATTTGAGAAATAACTTTCCGTGCTACACTGAAATGCGATTTGGAATTATTGTTAATGCTGCTGTGATCTGAAAACAAATAAATAAGGTTGAAATTATTCAATTTTTCCCTTTGTATCAGCTTAGTTTGGATGTAAAAATATTTCTATAAAATCGTGCTCTTTAAATATCTCTTGTCTGTTTCACCCTAATATTGAAAATGAAGTAGTCTTGCACTTTGAGCTAATTTCTCTCTCTCTCTTTAAAATTAATTTCGTTATTCTATTAAGTATAGTTTCTGGGAAAATTCCCATGTTACTCCTCTTAAACACTATTAATATAATTACAGCTATTATTGCCTGTTTTTGTTTAGGAGTGTCCCATATTCTAATACATTGGCTAACATTACTCAAAAAAGGGGTATAAATATTTTAGGGCATAATGGGTGAGTATAGAAGGCAATTATGGCAGAATAAAAGAGGTGGAAAAATGTTTTGTACATACCTTGTTTTTGGTTCTATGATGCCTTCGAATTCCAAGATCCTGCTGAAGGTTATATATAAACGGGGGGAAGAGGGGGAAGGAACATGGGGGTGTGTTTTGACGCGGGAAATAAGTTTGGAAACCCGGGTTACTATTAATAATATATACATATGTATATATTATTTTGTTTAGGGCCGCATTTTTTGTGGGGCAGAGAGGGGGGAAACGAAGGGGAAGAGTATCCTTATGTGGAAACTGGGACAGGGGTTAACGGGGTGTGGACCGTTTCGGTCGTCGTCTGACCATCATCGGAACTTTGTCAGAATGAGTGTAGGGCTATGTCAAGGCTGCAAGTTGCATCTACCAAATTAGGGCATTTGTGGTCGCTACAGGGCCGGAGACGTGGCTTAATTTGGTAGTTCTGGATCGTCCAACATTCGGAAATTAGGTAGGGGTGGTGGACGTTGATAGAATTTTCATCGCATTTTATGGCAATAGTTTCGGATATTCTAAGCATTGTTTCGTTGTCTTGTTTGTCTATGATTATGGCCTTGTCGATTTGAGGGATGTGTTTTAGTTCAAGGGCGTGAGCTGCAATTTCTGTCTTCCCTGTACTCTGTGTTTTGTTTTCTTTTTGATGTTGAGATGTTTTTTTTTTTTTGTATTCAGATATTCTGGAATGGGAATATTGCAATCCCTGAAGTCCTCTTGTAGTCTACTCCATAAAGACCTAATAGCTGAGCCAGTGTAGGTGATGTCACAGTCTTTTTGACAAGGAAATTTGAAGACTACGTTGTGGTGTTCGAATATTTCTTTGTGAGTGAGAGATTTAGTAGGTTTTAGGAGAGTTGCTAATTTTTGGTTCGTGGTGAATACTATCTTATAGTCTGTGTTTTTGAAAATGTATTTGTAGGCTTTGTATGTGTTTTCGATGTATGGCAATTTGATGACCATACGTGTCGGGAAGTCTGTTTTGGTTGTATTATTGTTAAGACGGGATTTTGCTGTACTGTTCGCGTAATTTATTATATGTGTGGGATAGTTGCGATTTTTGAAAACCTGTGTTAAATACTTTAGTTCCGTGTTAAGATAATTGCCGTTGGTTGAGAATTTGTAAGCATTGATAAATTGTGATAGGATGAATGATTTTTTAACGGAATATGGGCGGTATGAATTGAAATGGAGGTAGTTTCCGATATGTGTGGGTTTGTGGAATATCTTCGTAACTATCCTGTTATGGCTTCTGATTAATGTCAGGTTTAAGAAATTGATGGATTTGTTCTGTTCTGTTTCCATAGTGAATTGTGATCTGTTGCTATAATCGTTGAGGGATGTTTGTAAGGCGAAGATGTGTGTTTGCCAATGCATAGAATATCGTCTACGTATCTGCCATAAAAGGTGATGCCAGGGGGGGGGGGGAGTAGAAGTGATTCAATGTGTGCCACGAATAATTCTGCTAGTTGTCCTCAGATGTTTTGGCCCATTGGGAGACCGAAAATTTGAACATATAAGGAGTGTTGAATTTAAAGAAGTTGGCAGATATTGTGAGTTTGATCAAGCTAATGATGTCATTTGGTCAAGCTAATGGTGTTAATTTTGTGCGTGTAGAGTGTGATCCTCAGTGAGTAGTGTGTGTACGATGTCTAATGTTCAGGGGACATCCACGTTGGTGTATAATGAAGTTGCATCTAGTGAGGTGAGGATATCATCATGGGATGGAGTAGTGTTATTTATTTTCCAGAATAGGTCGTCTGTATTTTTGATCATACAGATAGACGTTGTTAGTAGTGGTTTGATGAGTTTGGCAACAAATTTTGATAAAGGAGCTGTGGTGGTGTTCTTGTAGGAGACTATGGGTTGTATCAGATAACCATCTTTGTGGGTTTTGTTGTTCCCGAACATATAGGGGGGTGCGTGCAGTGTGGGGGTTGTATGTCTCATTGTGATTTTATCTATTTTGTTTTGACATTTTAAGGTGTGTAGGGTGCTGTTTATTTGTTTTATGAGGTCGGGGTTAGGATCTTTGTGGATTATTTGGTAGGTGTGTTGGTCTTTTAAGACGGCCATTATTTTGTTGTGGTAATCAGTTTTGTTGATGATGACAACAGTGTCTCCTTTGTCAACTTTTGTGATCATGATATCTGGGTTCTTCTTTAAAGATAAAAGGGCTCTTTGTAAGTTGGGAGTAATGTTGGGTTTTACTATTATTTTGCTATTTATAATATTGTTCATTTTTTGGAATATTGTGTCTCTGTTTGGGTCATTTTCAAGTTTCACTTGGATTTCAATGATGATGTCTTTTTTCGGTACGTATTTAGGGGATATCGCGAAGTTAAGTCCTTTGTATAGGATGATAATCTCGTAAGGTGTGAGGATGTGGTGTGACAGATTTTTGATGGAGTTGTCATGTGTGTGGGTCGTGAGGCAGTGGTGTCTGAAAGATTGGGAACAGTATGTGTTATGTATTTTGTGCCTGTTAAGGCATACCATTTTTTTGTGTGTCGAGCTTCAGTTAACCGCGCGTAGTCGTTGATGTGTGTTTGGACAGGGGTTAACGGGGTGTGGACCGAAACGGTCCACACTCCGTTAACCCCTGTCCCAGTTTCCACATAAGGATACCCTTCCGCTTCACCCCCCCTCTCCCCCCACAAAAAATGCGGCCCTAAACAAAATAATATATATATATATTATTATTAATGGTAACCCGGATTTCCAAACTTATTTCCCTCGTCAAAACACACCTCCATGTTCCTTCCCCCCGTTTATAAACAACCTTCAGCAGGATCTTGAATCAGAATTCGAAGGCATCATAGAACCAAAAACAAGGTATGTACAAAAAATTTTTCCATCTCTTTTATTCTGCCATAATTGCCTTCTATACTCACCCATTATGCCCTAAAATATTTATACCCCTTTTTTGAGTAATGTTAGCCAATGTATTAAAATAAGGGACGCTCCTAAACAAAAACAGGTTATAATAGCCGTAATTATATTAATTCGTTATTCTAGTTTATTTAGAAATACCCCTAGCGTCAAAAAAGTGAAGAAGGAAATTACTCTTCTATGTTCTGGTTTGTGTGCTATGTCTTCTAGTAGTTGGTCTGAAAAAAAGAAGAGTACTGGTGTTCATCCAGCATATTTAATGGCTTTTTCTGGAGAACCACGATCCTCTTATTTTCGTAAGTTTGATGAAGACAATAACTGTATTAAATAATTTGTTGTAAATCATTTAAAGGTTGATAAAGTAGGTTAGTCCAGAAAACATACTAACGAATATGTCAATGGTGTCGCTTGCAGATTAGAAACGCTTTAATAGACTTTTGTTTCCCTGTAATTTCCCAAAGTTCGAAAATTATGATAATTTAAGGGGAAAACTTTATGATGTTGGTAAGAATTCAGTTTTATCAGTCATTTTGAAGAAAAGATATACAAATAACATTTGAGTTCATTGTAGATCTAAAAATCACTTTGGAAGTGTGGTCGTATTCGTATATCACCGATCTAATACTGATATGATTATTATTATTATTATTATTATATATATATATATATATATATATATATATATATATATATATATATATAAAAGGTCATAGTTTATTGTCCTAGTTAGATAAATAAATTTCATACATTTTTTGAAAGAATTAAAAATTCGGCATATTCTTAGATAGACTTATCATAATTCCAAGAGCAAAAACAGCCTTGAACCTTGTGAAGAATTTATGTGGCAGCGCAACTTGTCTCTCTGCTCATATCTGGTAATCATTTCTACTTAATTTGGTTGACATTTGATTAACATAAGTTTTGTGCAATGCAGTTAGACAAATACAGCTACAGATCTGTTTATTTATACACATGCATTGTGTTGCGCTTTCCCTTCTGAAACCATGGTGTAATGTAAAATTGTGGCATATGTTTTTCATATTTGGATGGCTGTTAGAAATAAAAGAAATAGAAGGGTGAAGCTTAAAAATACCCTCCTCTTTGTTGTTTTAAGGATACTTGCGACATAAGACTGAATGATATAATCACGTAATCACAAGAAAGATATTTATTTAACCAAATATTTCGGTCTGGAAATAGCAGACCATCGTCGGTGGTATTACAAGAACAGTTTAAAAAATATACAAGCTAGAATACTAACAATAGATCGTTGAAATTAGAACATGCCGCGTGATGTTATATCACTAAGTATGAAACGAAATATTTTGAAGTAGAAACATGATTGAATTTGCTATTAGAAAAAAAAAAAAAAAAAAAAAAAAAAAAAAAAAAAAAAAAAAATTAATGAGTAATCTTGATTAGGCTTTCCCAGATTTTTGATATAGATATGCAGTCATTACGATTCAGGTTGGGATGATGCAGCAAGGCCTCCACGCTTTCCTTGAACAAACGTTCGAACCTATAACGGGATCTATGTAAGAGGCGCGTTTTGGACCAAAGGATGCTGTGGTCAGTTTCAATCCCGTGTTGAGCCAAACCAGACTTTTCAGGTTTATTGTGAAGAATGGATGATTGATGTTCTTGGATTCTTTTTTCAAGAGAACGTCCAGTCTGTCCAAAGTAAGAGAGATCACAGTTGCAAGGAATTTGATAAACTCCAGGAAGAGATAAAGTTGAGCGTTTGTCTTTAGGAGAAGGAAAATGAGAAGACAATTTGTTAATAGGAGAATACGTAGCTGTTAAATCATATTTCTTCAAAATTCTTGCGATAGGTTCTGAAATACCGGAGATATAAGGAATAGGTACTCGACGTATTGAATCTTTGTTGTTTTGTGGAGGATTATAAGATGTAAGAAGACGTTGAATACTTTTTTCAGAAAAGCCATTGAGTTTCATGTGTTGCTGGATAGTAGAAAGTTCTTTCTGTAGATAATCAAAAGTAGAACAATTAGTTTTGGCTCTTTTGATGAGACATTTTATAATTCCTGTTTTATGACATGGATGATGGGCTGAAACTCAATGGCTTTTCTGAAAAAAGTATTCAACGTCTTCTTACATCTTATAATCCTCCACAAAACAACAAAGATTCAATACGTCGAGTACCTATTCCTTATATCTCCGGTATTTCAGAACCTATCGCAAGAATTTTGAAGAAATATGATTTAACAGCTACGTATTCTCCTATTAACAAATTGTCTTCTCATTTTCCTTCTCCTAAAGACAAACGCTCAACTTTATCTCTTCCTGGAGTTTATCAAATTCCTTGCAACTGTGATCTCTCTTACTTTGGACAGACTGGACGTTCTCTTGAAAAAAGAATCCAAGAACATCAATCATCCATTCTTCACAATAAACCTGAAAAGTCTGGTTTGGCTCAACACGGGATTGAAACTGACCACAGCATCCTTTGGTCCAAAACGCGCCTCTTACATAGATCCCGTTATAGGTTTGAACGTTTGTTCAAGGAAAGCGTGGAGGCCTTGCTGCATCATCCCAACCTGAATCGTAATGACTGCATATCTATATCAAAAATCTGGGAAAGCCTAATCAAGATTACTCATTAATTTTTTTTTTTTTTTTTTTTTTTTTTTTTTTTTTTTTTCTAATAGCAAATTCAATCATGTTTCTACTTCAAAATATTTCGTTTCATACTTAGTGATATAACATCACGCGGCATGTTCTAATTTCAACGATCTATTGTTAGTATTCTAGCTTGTATATTTTTTAAACTGTTCTTGTAATACCACCGACGATGGTCTGCTATTTCCAGACCGAAATATTTGGTTAAATAAATATCTTTCTTGTGATTACGTGATTATATCATTTATACCCTCCTCTGTTTATATACAAATGCAAGAAGTATAAGGAATAAGTCAGAAGAGTTTATATCATTAGTTATTACAGTCCAGCCTCAGATAATAGTAATATTGGAAATGTGGTTGACTGGAAATGATATCTTGACTGCCATTGAAGTTGATGTAGTATTTTTTAGAGAAGACAGAAATTATAAAAAAAAAAAGGAGGGAGGAGTGTATTACTGATAACAGATGAGTTGTGTCTATGTATGTCTGTGGAAGTAGGGGTTAAAAATGAGAGTGATTTTGAAAGTGTCTGGTGTGAAATAAGTGTTACTAAAGAGAGATATTTAGTTAGGGTGTGTTACAGACCTGGGAATAATGAGCAAGATGAGAAAGAAATGTATAGGCAAATTAGTTTAGCTAGTGAAGAAAGCTTTATAATAATGGGGGATTTCAATTTTCAGAATATAAATTGGAAAGAAGAAATAGCTTATGGGAGAAAAGAATTTCTTGTTCTTAAGGAAACACTATCTTATACAATTGGGGATGGAAGGAACTCATGAGCAAAATGTACTGGATTTAGTGATAACATTGCATAATGTAATTGTTAACAACATATCAACATTGCCACCAGTTGGTGACAATGATCATGTAGTCCTGACTTGGGAGGTGAGAAAGTGTGCAGAGGCATCCAGAGTAAAAGGGTACATGTATAAAAAGTAAAATACATGAGTAAAAGGGTACTACAGGGCAGGAGATTATGGAAAACTCTGAAAACAGCTTGAGTTTTCAAAAGTTTTTCAATATGGCATGGATCATAGTTACAAGGAATTTGATGATGGTAATAACAGACTGAATATGGAAATTAAGCAACAATTGCAGAAGAAGAGAAGATGATGGAGGAAATATAAACTTCAAAGATGTGAACAGTTGCATGCAATTTATAAAGTGCAGGCAAGAAGAGTGACAAGTATAACAAGAAATGTAAAATTAGAGTATGAGGAGACTAGCAAAACAGGCTAAGATTAATCCCAGTGAGTTTTTCTGTCTCCAGTGAGTTTTTCTGTTTGATAGAGCTGTTGGGTCACTCTGTTGGATAGGGATGGTGAAGAGTGACAGAAAAATTGTGTAGTTGTTCAGTGATCATTTTGCTAAGGTAACGATACTATTCTAAGGAAACTGGAAGTTGAGGAATTAATATTTCAACTTAGTTCCTTAAAGGTGAATGAGGAAGAAGTCTATGATTGTTTAAGTCTTGATATGAATGGAGCTGACACTTACGTTGACTCTGTTGTTTAGTGAGACTTTAGTATCCTCAACAATCTCTGAGTGGAAAGAGGGCAAGATTGTTCCATTACATAAAGGTGGAAGCAAAATGGATGTTTCAAATTACATACCAGTTTATATGGAGTGGTTAAGATCTTGGAGAGATTGGTTAGGAATAAAATACAGGATTGGACAGAAAAGGAAAAAATTCTGTTTAGAGGTCAACATGTGTTTGTTAAAAGGAGGTCTACAAAGTTACATTTTATAATAAGGCAACTACAGTTCTGGATACAGGTGGTTCATATATACAGTGATACTTCTGGATTTTACAAAGGTATTTGACAGGCTACCACATAATAAACTGGTGGATAAGTTATGGCAAATGGGATTTGAAAATCAGTTAGTTGATTGGATAGCAAACTGGCTTTCTAATCAATATCAAATGGTGGTGTATAGAGGTGCCATGTCTCTCAGTAGGAGAGTTACAGTGGAGTCCCACAGGGTTCTGTTCTAGGGCCACTGCTGTTCAATTTGTTTGTTAACAATATTGTTGTGAGTGATTTGCAAGCTGATATTCAGCTTGCAGATGATGCTAAGTTATTAGGAATGATGCAGATGTACTGCTGCTTCAGAGCAGTTTGAATAACATGGCTATGTGGGCAGACAAGTGGGGGATGTCAATTTAACACTAGTAATGTAAGGTTTTGCACTTTGGATCTCAAAGTAAAGCTGAATATCATATTGGAGACATTGTATTACAGGTGGTGGAGGAAGCATGTGATATTGGTGGATAAAGAATTGAAGTTCAAGGGACATATTGCAAAAATAATAATGACAGGTAGAGATAAGGATGTGATCATTCTGCTGTACAAGGCTTTGATTAGACCACATCTGGACTACTGCACATTGATTTGGTTGTCTGCATTCCTAGATGAGAAGCAAACTGGAAAACGTTCAGAGGTGAATCACAAAAGCAACATCTGGATTGTGGAATACTGACTATGAAAACAGGTTGAGAGAATGTAAATTACAGATGCTAGTCAATAGGTGGAAGAGGGGCAATTTAATTGAGACATAAATGGCTAAAGAGTGCTTATCAAATAGATACCCAGGATATTTTTCAAAGGGTTGGAGGGAAGGGGGATAGAGACAAGAGATCATTCTTGGAAGTTGTATGAAGGTGTGGTGCATAAGAGAGTGCAGCATGAATTTTTGCACGGAGAGTGGTTGATGAGTGGAATTTATTGCCATGAGATGGTGAATGCATAAACACTGAACCAATTTAAAATGAGGTATGATAAACATTATCTCTGTTAGAATGTATCTTACTGTTGCCTCTCTCGATGAGTCTTGACTCCAGGAAGTGTTTGTATAATAATAATATTTCTAATCCAGTAATAATTGCAATAACAAATAGCAGTTGGTTGACAGGCTTTTTAAAAGATTTGTTTGGATGCCAAAGGCATATGTGAATATCTAATGAAAGTCACTAAAATTTAATTTCTGCACCTCAGTGATAATCCTATGGTTGTATCTTTGGTAGTTTATCAACTGTATGTGGTTATTGGGAAATTTTGTTGACTATTCCACATATCATCGTGCTTGTCAAAGATTTATGCCTAGAGTGGCCTGTTCCTGCCTTAGCAATTGTCATTGAATCTCTTAAGAGATTCAGCGATCCTAGGTAGTTAAATTAATTCACCTAGTCTAAAATTTTATCTATTTTATTAATTATTATTTGGTCATCAGCAAAAATGAGAATGTTTAAGCTCACAGTAGGAGAAAGTTTAATACCTAAATTTTTATTTCATTTTATTATTTCATTTAGATAAATATTAAAAAGAGTTGTTGAAAAGGGACCTATCAGACTCCTTGGTTTAGCTCTCTCTCATATATGATAGTTCATAATTTAATCTTATTTGTATTGGATTGTTTTCATATATACTTATGATAGTTTTTAGAATATTATTTGGCATTTATTTGTCTTTCTTTTATTATTATTATTATTATTAAGAGAGACCTCCAGGGAGTCAGAGACACATCGAGAGAGGCCACATACTACACACACAAGCTATCATACTTATTCTTGAATTCATTCACACTGCTTGCACTCACAACATCCAATGACAATTCATTCCAATCATGCACCACCCTCTGAGAGAAAAATATAGCCCTCACACCCTTCTTGGCGGCCTTCATTCTCAGCTTCCAAGGATGCCCCTCTCGTCCTTCCCCCCACCCTCCATAAATTTAAAAAAATCCATCAATTGAAATCCTGTATGACCCTTTCAGAAGTTTGTAAGTCTCAATCATATCACTCCTCTTTTTCCTGTTTGCTAGTATCTGCAGTCTACAAATTCCAAATTTTCAATGTCTTCATAATCAGCATTCCAGAATCCTGATATCATTTTTAACACTCTCCTTTGTACTCTCTCCAGTATATCAGAATCACAACGGAAACCAGGAGACCAGATCTGCGCACAATAATCCAAGCGAGGTCTTATCAAGGCCTTGTCAAGAGGCAAAATAGCATCCTTATCTTTACATGTGAACTTTGTTTCAGCATTGCAATTATCTTTTAAGTTGTATTTGCAATATTTAACACATGGCCCCTAAACTTCAACTTCCTATCTATTAACACTCCAAGATCCCTAGCCTCATCAGTTTCTTCTAGCCTAATCCCACCAATATAATACGACATTGGATATCTAATCATGCCGAAGTGAATGACTTTACATTTACCGACATTAAACTGACGCCCATTTTCCCATGCCCACAATTCCAGCCTATTCAAATCATTCTGCAAAGACTGCGTATCAGCAGCATTCCTGATTATCCTGCCTATCTTTGCATTATCAGCAAATAGCTGTATGTCGCTTGTCAAATCCTTCCCAATATCATTAATGTACAGATTGAATAACAGTGGACCAAGCACTGATCCTTGTGGTACACCACTTGTTACCTTAAACCTTGCAGACTCAGATCCCCCATATACCACTTTTTGATATATGTCAGTCAGCCATCCTCTTATCCATGCTCCTGTTGTATAATCCAAACCCATTTTCTCAAATTTATGCAGCATCTGCCATGCTGTATTCTGTCAAAAGCCTTAGCAAAATCCAAAAGTATCATGGTGTATCCATTCCCCTTGTCTATTTCAATGGTAACATTGTTATAGAATGTGAGCGAGTTGCTAAAACATGACCTTCCCTTAGTAAATCAGTGTTGTTCATTGCAAAGTAGATATTCATTGTCAACCTATTTCTGAATGCGGACCCTAACCAATTTTTCCAAAATCTTCACTACCACTCCTGAGATACAATTTGGTCGATAGTTGGATACATTGATCTTTGCATCACCCTTGTGCAATGGAATTGCCATACATTCCTTCCATTCCTGTGGAATCTTCCCTGTTCTGAGACTCATATTAAACATCCTAGTCAAAGGAATGGCCAGTTCAGCTGAACACTCTTTTTTAGCACACATGCTGATATTCCATCAGTCCCTATTGCTGAATTCTTATTCAGTCTTTGCAACAGCTCTAATACCTTGCCCTCACTCACCTGCGTTCCTTCATCTAGTGAAGAGGTAACAGTGAGCTCAATGTTGCGTTCACGAGGTTGATAGCTTTTAGCGAAATGGGCACTCATTAACTGAACAACCTCTTCTGCATCTGTAACCCTCATGCCATCTGTATTTAGAAGAGTTATTCTTTCATATTCATTCTTTTACTTGCAGCATATCGATAGAATTCTTATGGATTGTCTTTAGCACGCAGAGCCAGTTTCTTTTCATAATCAGACTTTGCTTTTCATACAACAGTTGTGACTATTCTAGCCTGCTGCTTATAATGTTCATAACGGACGTCATCCTTATGCAAATGGTATTCCTTCTACATCGTCCTTTTCTTACAAATCTCTTGCTTAATAAGATTACACATCCATTTGACTCCTACTCTATTTATTCTTCGAAATCTCTGGACACATTCTGATATCGCATCATTTAAATATTGTTTAAATGCTTCCCATGCACTGTCGATATTCTTTCCATCCAGCAACCGATCCCATTCCACTGAACTCAGTATACTCCTCAGTTGGTTATAATTTCCTCCTTTGTAGTTCAGCATGTAACCTTTTCTGAATGGAACATTCATAAACTTAGTTACTTCCTAAGTGATACCGCATGATTACTGTCACCAACTGGAGGCAGAATAGTTAAGTCTTTAACTGAAACACTCTGACACTATAATCAAATCTAACACTCTTTGACCTCGAGTTCCTTCTGTCACATGCTGCTTGAGGAAGTTGTCCCTTAACAGCTCAATAAATATATTTTCATTCTTCTTATGAGATTCTACTGCTACCCAATCAATATTTGGATAATTAAAGTCTCCCATTATGGTTACTCTTTTTGCACTCACCTTTTCTATTTGATGATGCATTTCTTCATCACCAGCAACCGATCCACCAGGTCTGTAACAACATCCCACTATATAATTTGTCTTGTTAGATTCCACCTCACACCAGATGGCTTCAAACTCACTGCCACATGAAATATTGTTAATAGTATTACTGCATTCATAGGTCTCAACTCTAACTGGATTTAAGTCATCCACTATCATTAGCAGCATGCTCCCTCCTCTCTTATCCACTCTATCCTTCCTAAAAATGCTGTACCCATGACACTCAATACCAGTTAGTATGTCTGATTCTGATAGCCAGGTCTCACTAATTCTTACAATCTGAGGTCGCAATATATTGACTAAGGCAACAAAATCTACCCCTTTGTTGCCTCAGTCTGCCTGACACAGTTGGACAACTTGCAGATCTCTATTCTTCTCTAATGCCTTACACATGTAGACATCTTTGCACACATGTGATGGGTCTGAACCGGACGAAAACAAACCCAAAATCATTCTCGTCT
Organism: Typopeltis vanoorti; assembly: GCF_054136105.1. Taxonomy (NCBI): domain Eukaryota; kingdom Metazoa; phylum Arthropoda; class Arachnida; order Uropygi; family Thelyphonidae; genus Typopeltis; species Typopeltis vanoorti. The sequence goes on from NC_143558.1 coordinate 16,044,004, forward strand.
TGTCAACATTTCCATGACAAAGCCCATTCCCATCATTAACACAGTTATGTAACGTTGTCACTCTTACACTCGCATTCACACCATTCTTCCCTTTATAATTTAGTGTCCCTGACTCTGTGTGAGGTCTCATTCGAGTTATTAGTTTTTCCCAGACTTCTCACATCACACTTATTCAGGTGTAGGCCATCCCTGTTATACAAATCCAATCTTCCCACAAACTCACTCCACACATCCAAAAACTCGCATCCATTCTTTCTACATCGAAAGAATGGATGCTAGTTCTTTTTACATCCATTCTTTCTACATAGATGGCAAACAATTCGATGCTCACTATTCACTCTTGCCTCTTCCAGCAACCCTTTCATGTCCTCTCTCATGCTGAACTTATTGCCAGTTAAATTGTTCATTCCTACTACAACTACAATTTCGTTTACTTTTCTTTTCTGTTTTTTGAATTACTTGAGTTATATTTTTAATTTTCGCTCCAGGAAAACTCGATGTCATAACTCTCATCACCATATTATTAACTTTTTATTAACGATGTCACTTACCTGATTTTCGTTATTTCCTGACTTACCTGTTTCCATGCTTTGTTGTTTCTTATTTTCCTGTTCATTTTTCTTTTTGTACCTATGCTCATTTAAACGTCTCTCAACTTTTTGCAATTTTCTTGTTCTCGCCTGCGGTGCTTTTTTTTAGCATTACCTTTCTTTCCCCTTTTTTGGCTTAAGCCATTATAGTGTATATGTATTAGTATACGTATTAAAACCATTTTATACGTATACTAAATATTAAAATATCTTAATAAAAAAATATGATAAATACTGAATACACTATAAAACACTAAAATCTACACCAGTATACTACCAAACACTAATTTTCTAAGGAAAAACACAATAAAAACAGACAAAAATCACCAGCTTTACAGGAGCACTAAATTTGCCAACCAACACTATGTGTCCTCGAACCAAAATATATTTATTTTTGTAACAATGTTATTATTAGACACCTCCAGGGAGTCCAAAGACTCATCAGGGGAGAGCGCTTGCTCTACAACTCTGTCTCTGCCACTCAATCCATTTATTGCCGACCACAACCACTAGTATTTCCAAAGACAATCACAAACATCCATGCCCACAGCGGGATTCGAACCCACAGCCTTTGAACTGGAGAGCGGATACACTAACCACTCGGCCAGCCAGGCTGGCTATACTTTAATATGCATTTTAATATGTACTGTGATTATTAACATTATTACTGTGTGTATGAACATATTTTAATATGTATTCTCTTCTTTTCTCTATTATTAACTATTATTATTATTAATTAATTATATATTCTATTTATTCAAATCGGAAAATTTTTGAAATCATGAATGTCTGCATAAAAGAATTGTGGTCATGTACCACAGCCTGTATACCTTTTTTAAGACAATTTGTGTTTATTTTGTAGTAAGATTATATTTAATGATATTTAATGCCATTTAAATAGGATAACATACTGTACCATGGCTGTTTGTGCTTCTTGAAATTTAAAGAACAAAACTTTTCCTAGATTCGAAATTAAACAGATCTGAGAGAAGCTAACCTGATTTCAAAATAGATAATAAAATGTGTCATTTTGATGCTCCTCAAGCAAATTTCATTCTTCGTAAGACTTTTTTTTTTGAAGTGATAGTAATGAATTTTATTTTTGTTTTACACATATACCATAATCCTCATCCGTGGGTTCGATATCTGTTATAAAATGTTAAATGAAAAATTCCAGAAATAAATAATTTATAATTACATTTGGCAAAGTGGATATTAGATCCAACATTATTTCAAAGCTGAATGTTTGTAGAGACTATGAAAGTTTCATAAGTTGACATGAAATCTTACAAGAAGACAATCCTTGGCATCATCTCCGAGTTGCCTTAGCTACCTAAGTCAAATAGTGCAATGTAAGGCAATTTGGAGATGCCAAGGATTGTATTCTCGTAAGCTCTCAGGTCAACTTACGACACTTTCATAGTCTCTACAAGCATTTGGCTTTGAAATAATGTTGGATCTAATATCCACTTTGCCAATGTAATTTTACATCGCCTAAATGAAGCACATGGCTCTTTCTTTTAGTAATAGACAATTCATAAGTTTTAAATTGCATGCCGTTCTAAGTAGTTTTCGGTTATCAGATTGACTGTTACAGTATCACAGTACATGTGTTCAATTAATCCTTATTTTACTTAATTATGGCCCCAACGCACAAGAGTAGTGATGCTGGCAATTCGGATATACCAGAGAGAAGCCATAAAGTGCTTCCTTTTAAGTGAAAAAGGTGAAAGTTCTGAACATCATAAATATTATTATTACGTGGCACCTCCAAGGAGTTCAAAGACTCATCAAGTGAGGGCACCTACTCTGCAACTCTGTCTCCACCAACTCAATTCACCAACTACAATGAACCACAACTACACCAATGCCATCTATTGCTAACCACCACAAGTATTTTCACAGACAATCACAACCATCCATGCCCATGGCAGGATTCGAACCTGCAGCTTTTTGGCTGGAAAGCAGATATGCTAACCACTCAGCCAACCAGGCTGGCATATATATATATATATATATATATATATATTAAATAATAATAATAAAAAAAATGTTTGCCGAGGTTCACATAACGAGATTCATATTGTTATAATTGTTCTATTTTATTATTAGTTATTGTTGCTAATCTCTTACTCTGCCTATTTTATAAATTGAACTTTATCGTAGGCATGTATGTATGTATAGGAAAAAACATAGAATTAGGGTTCAGTACTATCCATGATTTCAGGTATATGCAGGGTGTCTTGGAACATATCTTCCGTGGATAAGGGAGGACTACTGCACATATGTATATATTTATTTTTCTTTTCAGAACACGATGATCGTGGAGGCCAACGTCGTATAGCCGTTATGGGCAACACAGGTCGATTTAATAAAATGAGATCACGTAAACATGGGAGAAAATTTGAAGGTAATCTCTTTTTAGCTAAAATTTAATTTTTTTTTTTTTTTTTTTTTTTTTTTTTTTTTTTTTTTTTACCTTATCCCAATTAGTTGCATAATTAATGTTTGCAGGCAAGGTAATGATCAGTTCTCACTCATGTTGGCAAATGTATGTTTGCAAATTATTAATCAATTTTCTAATAGGTGACATCCAAAATATTAAAAAAAAAAATTTGCAAATAGGTTGTTTTGGAATTAATCTTTCATAATTTAATTTTTTGTAGATGAATGAACTCTTGGTCACACAGTAACTAAGTACACCATTGTCTCTCTGTAAAGTTGGGTGATGTTATTTTTTAAGAGTTCCTTTTTAATGAAAGATATGTTATGAAATAACTTCAGTAGATTCTGCAGGACAAATCCACCCAAGTAGTCTTTGCTTTCCTGACTCAGACTGCCCCAAACTATCTAGATAATTTATGTAAAAATTACCACTGACTGGGTTGATAGTCAACAGCAGACTGAAGCACTAAAGAAAATGTTCTAAATGACCACATTCTTGAAGAAGTGAATGATTTTCAGTACCTTGGTTCCTACATCGATACTCTGACATAGTGAAAAGACAGCCCAAAGCTCTTCAGTTTCATCATCATCAAATACCAGATATGTGCGCTCAAAAGGTGTACAGGATATGATAGGACATGAAATACTTGAATAGATAGGAGGAAGTTAGTATGTAGATAGGAAATTACTAACTTCCTATCTACAATTTAATCTGTTACCTATCAAGACTCCAACATCATCAGATCTGATATTTCTATCTTCTAAGGCCCTGTTCTTCAGTCTGTGGTCTGCCAAAAATTTTCCTGAAAAAATCATGTAGCGGCTACATAATTCGGGCGCTACATTGTTGCACGGCAAGCGGGACGCTGTACACGACAATGTAGCACCCAAAGTATAGGCGAAGTGTGAGTGGCCATTGCATGCCAGTATTGTGTCGGCTCACCTGTCGACGACACGTTGCAAAAATTCTTATTTTATTGTGCTCGTCCGTATTGTTTTCTAATATTGTGTTGTGGTATTTCAGAAAACAAGTTGTTTCTTTTGTAAAATTTGAAACCCTAGAAAATGGAGACAAAAAAAGTCAAACAGAAAACCTTTTAACCTTTAGTAGAGGCAAGGAAAATATTCAGGAGAAAAGTAGTGATGGTACAGAAAGTATGCCAAGTACTAGTGTTTTAAGTTTAGAAGAAACAAAGAAAAAGAAATATGTTGATACTTGGAAATGTACAATACAAACCAAAAAAAGAAAAGGAAACTTTGTTAGGCATTTCGACAAGAACTATTTAAAGCTTGGTTTCATTGTAGCCCCTAGCAGTGAACTGTCGCCACGGCCTTTGTGTGTAGTATGTTCCAAAATTCTGTCAAATGACACTCTGAAATCTTCGAAACTTGCTCGTCATTTGCATTCGAAGCATAGAGATTTTGATAAGCCACTGGACTTTTTTCAAAGATTACGTGACCAGATGAAAAGTGAATGACAATGATGATGACTAGTGACAAGTCGTTGCTTCAAGTGTCTTATTTAGTTGCTCTTCGAATAGTTAAAATGAAAAAACTGTTTACTATTGGTGAGGAGTTAGTAAAGCCTTGCATCTTAGATGTTGTACGAGAAATTTTGGGTCCGGAAGCCACTAAAAAAACTGGTGGCTATATCGCTTTCGGATGCCACCATTCAGAGGAGAATTATTGATATTCCGATATTGAAAAGCAAGTTGTAGAGGGAATAAAGAAATAGAGATGTTTTGCAATTCAACTTGATGAATCAACTGACGTGAGTAACCATACTATCCTATTTTGCTTCGTGAGGTATAATGAAGATGAAGACTTAAGGGAAGAACTTCTTTGTTGCCTGGACAGATCACTAGTTCAGAGATATTTAATGCTCTTGATCGGTATTTTCAAGCGCAGGCAGGGCTTTGGAGCAAATGCGTCTGAGTGTGTATGGACATCGCTCAGGAGTAGTTGCGAAAATAAAGGAAATCATGCACCCAGAAGTTTTGTCCACTCACTGTATGATCCACCGTGAGCACCTAGCTGCAAAGAAGCTTTCTACTGAACTAAACACTGTGATGAATGATGCAGTGAAGATCATTAATGAAATTTGTAGTTGAGCTATGAACTCCAGGCTGTTCACGACACTGTGAGAGTATGTACTTACACCACCAACATTTTCTCCGTGCAAAAGTGAGGTGGTTATCGAAAGGAAGGATTCTTGCACGCCTTTTCGAACTGAGGGAAGAAGTAAAGCAGTTTCTGCGAGAGCAAATATCTGACCTAGTAGAGCTTTTGTTGAATGAGGAATGATGGCTAAGCTCGCATATATGGCAGACATATTTAGTCTTCTTAACAAACTTAATATTTCTCTTCAGGGGTCCTATGCCAATTTTTTTACACCGAGAAATAAAATGGATACGTCCAAAAAGAAGCTGACTCTTTGGGATAGTCACGTACAAGCGGATGATATGGAAATGTTTCTACTTTTGGGAGAATTTCTGATTGCTGCTGATGTCAACAAGAAAGTCATAATCAACAAAATAAGTCAACATTTAAGGCTAAAGCTGAAAACTTTAATAATTATTTCCCTGAAAATGAGGATCCTCGTAAAGGTAACCTGGATTAATAATCCTGTCTTGGAAGATATAAAATCATGCGCACTTGATTCTCGTGAAAAAGAAATGCTGATCGAGTTGTCTTCTAATATCACTCTGGTGTCCAGACATAAAATGCAGTCATTGTCTCAATTTTGGATATCACTCAAAAAAGAATATCCATCTCTGAGTTATAAAGCTATCAAATTGTTGGTCATTTTTTTTGACTTCCTATTTGTGTGAAAAGATTTTTCAGCCATGTCAGTAATAAAAAAACCAAACAGAGAAATCGAATGGATGTTATTGCAGCGTTTTGTTTCTCAGAAATAATGCTCCAGCTGCGTATATCAAATTTTCTAACCTCTAAGCAGCAGCAGATGTCGCACTAGCTAAAAATTGTAAGTTTGTAACATTGGATTTAATAAATAAAATACTATCTCCATTGGTTTATGTTTCTGTCTTAGCCTCTTAGCCATCAGCCAGTCCTCAAAATATTTCTATTTTTCCCAGTCTGCAGGTGTAAAAAAAAAAAAAAAAGGTTGAAGAATGCTCTAAGGCACTTTTTACTATATCAATCCACTTATATCTTGGTCTTCCTGTGGGTCTTTTTCCTGCCAACCTAGCAGAGAACACTTGTTTTGCTAATCTTTTCTCTCCCATTCTGTTTAAGTCACCATGCCACCTAAGATTATCTCTGATAACACATTCCTGAATGCTAACAATGTTCAGTTCTTTCCTAATATTCTCGTTTTTAATATGATGTTGCCGTCGAAGCCATCTGTTCTAATCTTTCTCAGGACTCATATCTGTGGTCCAGTCTTTGTTCAAGTGTTTTATTTCTAACCCACCTCTCAGATCCATAAGTTAAAATTGGTTTGAACACTGCCTTGTATGCAGTGTTCAAATTTAGTGTTCCAAGCTAATTTAGTGTTCCGACTAATTTCTCTCTTATTTCATATAAATTTATTCAGTTGACATGCTACCATACCAGCTTTATTGATTCTGTTGTCTATTGCCAATCTCCTGACTTTGCTTCCAATGCATGCATAATTGACAATGGTAAATGCCCACCATATAATGCCCTCTTGTCCTGAAGTGCCTCAGAACTGACTCCTCTCCTATTTCGCCTATATATACTTTCTTACTCCACCGGTATCTATCCCACACCTGGAAATTGGCTTATATTCAACCCATTCCCAAGAAGGGTGACAAGTCACAGCTATCCAATTACCGCAAATCTCACTTACCTCAGTTCTATCTAAAGTGATGGAGAAAACCAATTCCCAACTATTAAGCGACCAACAGCATGGATTCAGTTGCTGCCGATCACCAGGAGGTTTACTCACATATATTATCTATGAACAAATGCCATGGAGAAGTTTGGTGAATCTCAAGTCCCTCAGAATTGAGGGCAGTGGTGGTTGAAGGTTGCACATCCATTTCACGCCCAACCCAAGTCATCCTTCAATGGGGGTTCAGATAACCTCATCAATTTCAGTGCTAGTAAAACTCAGTTCTATCTTATTTCTCACCAAAAAAGAAACATTTTTTCCAGTATTATTTTTGACAACACTCAAATTTCCAGATAAGATGAGATTTCTCTTCTTGGAATCGCCAACATCAAACCTCTCCTGGCATAAATGTATTACAACCATTACATCCTCAGCTTCTAAAAAAAATCTAGGATTTCTTTTTTGCTGTAGGTGTTATTACTTCACCTCTCAATAGCTGTGAATCTTATACAAATCACAAATCCGTCTAGCTATTGAATACTGCTCTCATATTTGGAGTAGGGACCTAAGAGAGTGCTCTCAAAATGCTTGACTCAATATAGAGGAAAGCAATTAGATAGATTAACATCCATCTCTTACCAACTAACTCTTTTACCAATTATCTCCCACTTTTACACAGTCATTTGGTTTCTGCAATTTGTGTATTCTACAAATATTTCTATGGCAAATGTTCATCTGAAATAGCATCAATAATTCCCCAAGTTGGTACTAAGCCTGTTGGAACATGTGCAGCTGCCAAACATCCCTTCACAGTACGCTGAAACCCACAGAACAAATTTGTTTTCCTCCTTAATCCCTGCTGCTGCGTTGTGGAATAGTCTTCCCCATGGTATGTTTTTTTTTTTTTTTATTTAAAAGCCTGTTTCTCAAAGAATGTAATAGACAGGCTTTTAAAGCAAATGTAAACAAGTTTCCCCTTTCCCAACCCACTTCCCTTATACAGTGCTAATGTACTATAGGTCGATCAACCAACGTCTCATTTATGGGCTCAACATAAAAAAAAAAAAAAAATCAGTAGCATCCCTGATTGCCCTGTCTATCGTTACATTGGCAAACAATTGCGCATCTCCTGTTAAACCCTTCTTAATATCATTAATGTATAGATTGAACAACAATGGCCCAAGGACTGAACCCTGAGGTACACCACTTGTCACCTTAAATCTGACATTCACATTTACTGTATGCCACTTTTTCATATATCTGTCTGTCAACCATTTACTGATCCATTTCAAGAGTTTACATTCAAATTTCATATTCTCTAGTTTATGCAACTATCATAATGTTGGATTTTGCTAAAATATTTGATACAATATTAGCAAAATCCAACATTATGATAGTGGATCCATTCCCTTTATCCAACTCAGCCGTAACATTATTATAAAATATGAGCAAATTTTTGAACCATGACCATCCTTAGTAAACCTGTGCTGCTCCTTGTAGAGCATAGCTTGTTTGTCTACCCATTTCTGTATGCGAGTTATTTCCAACTTCTCTAAAATCTTCACTGCTGTGCTACAGATACTGATAGGTCTGTAGTTACACATCAGTTTTTGCACCACTTTTGTGCAATGTATCATACATTCCTTCCATTCTTGTGGTATCACTCCTGACTCAAGTTATACACATATGTGAAAGGCCTAGCCAATTCAGTTGAATATTCCTTTAGCAGACATGCTGATATTTTATCTATCCCTATTGACAAATTCTTATCCAGGTTATGGAATAGCTGTTTAACTTCATTTTTCCTGCTCCTGTAACTCTTTATTTAATATAGCAGTAGCACTGTGCACCATATTAAACACACCTGGTTGATTCTTAGCAAAGTGAGCACTCATTAATTGAACAATCTCACTAGAGTGCCATCTGCATTCAGTAAAGTTATTATTCCACATTCTTTCTTTTGCTTGCAGCATAACGATAAAATTCTTTTGTATTGCATTCAGCCTGCATAGCCAGTATCTTTTCATTCTCCAATTTAGCTTTCTGCACAATACTCATTACTTTTCTGGCCTGCGCTTTATATATTTCATAACTTCTCTCCTTAATCTTCTACATCTTCTTCTTGTGGATCTCTTGCTTAATAAAGTTGCACCTATTTATTCTTTGAACACTAGAGATACATTCAGATACTGCCTCATTTAAGCACTTTTTCAAAGATTCCCATGCATTGCTGACATTTTTCCCATTCAGAAACTGATACCATGGAAGATAGTATTCTCCTAAGTTCATTCATATTTCATTTCCAATTGTAGTTCAGCATGTAACCTGTTCCTGTGGGAACATCCATATAAATAGATACTTCCCAAGAAAGCACAGCATGATCATTATTACCAACTGATAGTAAAATAGTCATATTCTTAACAGAGAGCCCTTCTGAAGCTAGGAACAAATCTAACACTGTTTGATTATGAGTTCCTTCTTTCATATGCTGCTTGAGAAAGTTGTCTCGCAACAATTCAGTAAAATTCCTCTTCATTCTGTCATGAGATTTCTATTCTACCCATTCAACCTTTGAATAATTAACGTCACCCATAATAATCACTCGTTTAGTACCCATAAGGCTAAATGGGAGATGCATTTCTTCATCCCCTGCAAACCCCTCCATATATTTATTCTGTTAGCTGCCACTTCACACCAGATAGCCTCAAACTACATGGAACATTGTTACAATCACTGTTTTCTTGCATTTCTACCCTAACTGATCTTATGTTGTCTGATCTCATTAATAGTCTCCCCTCCTCTGCTATCTATTATGTCATTCCTAAAAATAGTGTACTCATTACACTCAATCCCAGTTACCATATCTGATTCTGATAGCCAGGTTTCAGTAATGTCAACAATCTTATGCCACATCATATTCAATAAAGCAACGAACTCAACCCCTTTGTTTTTGATGCTCCTGGCATTTGTGTATAAATACCATCAGTATCATCAATAGCTTTAGGACAATGTGTTTGATGAATACTAGGATATATGTTACCGCTAAAGTGCAGAAATCAGTTATTCTGCAGATTATCTAGGTATTGTGCAGATTAACTAGGGTGATCCGTTAATGTGCCGAAAATTGTTTCATTTCTCAAATTACCTAGGTAATCTGCAAATTACCTACTAGGCACTCGTTAAAGTGAAAATAAGATCTTTGCTGGAACAACAGCAACGTTTCTGTACGCTTAAATTAACGTAATGTTATTTATTTTTCGATATCTAAAGAATCAAGTTAATACAATCAAACAATCAAAAATTAGTTGATAGAATCAATCATCAATCAATTAAAAAACTATAATACAAAGAATCAAACGGTTTAAAATATTATTACAATTAAGGAAATGAATTTGAAAACATATGATAAAATTATGTTTCTTATTAAAAAACCAAACTAAAAGTGGAGGGAGAGGGGGGAAGGAGTAGGGAAAGGAAATGACAGAAACAAACTTTTGAACTTTAACGATAAGGAAGCCGATAATGTGCACATTACCTAGGTAAAATGCGGAAAACTCTTGATTCTGCACGTTAACGGAGCAAATCAGTTAATCTGCAGATTAGCTAGGTAATGTGCACATTAACGGCTTTCGAGCTTTAGCGGTAACATATACATGGCAAGATTCTAATACTGCCATTCTTGAAGAAAGCCAGCAGTAACAATTTCAATATAATGGACAAGCTTTGGTGTTGAATGTTATAATTTATTTTAATGGTATTAACCACACCAAATGAACTATATTGGATTCCAAAGCAGCATGTTATTTTACACACAACAATAAGTTGGTGAAATAGTTCAAATTGTAATGGACAAAAGGTGTAAAGTCCTAATTTGGAGCCCTCTTATATTGTAAGAAAAAAGTATTATAGTTATCCAAACATTAATCTTAAGATAAATCTCCCAAATTTTTCGCAAATTAATACAACCTTACTTGTTCAGGTTAGGAGAATTCTTCATAGCAGTGGCATTATTTTTAGAGTCGACCATGGCTATGAAGAATTTGACTAGTTCCACTGTTATACCAAATTGTTGTTTCATATACTGTGAAAAACTATTCTTGTGCTCAGAAGATGCTGGATAAAACACCTGCAGAATATCAGCTAATAAGTTTATAAATATTAATTGTTTTCTTATCATTCTGTGCTGTGAATCAGTACTTAAATAAACTAGCATGTACTACCAATACATAAACCTTTCTAATTCTTGTAGATAAGCTTATATGTTGTTTATGCATATCTTTTAATTTTTCAGGAAATTATAATGTATACTAGAATATTAATTATAAAAAAAACTTTAATACTTTCCTATATTTCAGCACTGTTACATTGCCATCATCAGGGATCACAAAAAACAATGATATGTGCATGCAGGCACTAACACTGAACAAATACTCAACAAATTTGGGTGCATGAGACTGTCCCAAATCTGGGAAGCATACATTTTAAGAACATCAGCCCAAAGCCAAGACTTCTGTTACCTTTATTCAGCTTCATTTGCTCAGTGTTAGTGAGTACATGCACATATTGTTTTTTGTGATCCATGATGATGAGAGTGTAACACTTCTGAAATATAGGAAAGTATTAATTAAAGTTTTTTATAATTAATATTCTAGTATATGTTGAAAAATTCTTGAAAAATTAAAAGCTGTAATAAACCTTTCTACTTGTTGGAAACAGTGCAAGTGATTTTCTTCAGTTTATTAGATGATAAACCACACTTTCCGGGAGGGTAGAGGGGGGGACATACTTGCCTGTACCAGAGATTGACCAACTCTGGAACAAATTGAAGAAAGGCTTACGAAAAAAGTTCCTCTAATCAGAAACTAGAACAAAACTTAGAACAGTCTTTCTTGTTTCAATAATGAAATACTGTGAGTTGGCATAATGAAAAGAATTATAAAACTGAAGAAAAACTCGTAAAAACCTTATTATTAATGTAGAATTTTTTGAATAAATATCATAGACATTGTCACTACAAGATCACAGAATGGCAATTAAACATAAAGAGACGATTCTAAAAAGCACCAGCTGAGTAGCTAATGCAAAATAAGTATAAAAGGTAAATAATTTCTAAACTTTCCAAAGGGGAAAAAATGGTTTAAAAAATACTATTCCTCACAAAGGGGATAGACATAGACCATTGGATCTGTTTAGTTAAACAATGAAGTAAAGTTTCCCATGTTTCTTTAAAGCTGTTCTATGAGAAAACGACTTATGAAGAACTCTTGTTCCAGTGAACTCTATTTTAGTGTTAAGAGTATGTTCCACAAGTCCAGACTGTTCAGGCTCCTGGTAGGTGCCTGGATAATTGAGAGGTGAAAGAGGAGGGAATACCCCCCCCCCCCAGTGTTCTGGACTGATAGGCTGTTCTCCTTGAATTCTGATGACTCGAATTTTGAACACTGGACACTCAGGGTAGCCCCTGAGTGTCAAGTCTTCAAAAGGGTGCCCTTTTGAAGACTCCTGTTGAAGATGCCCTTTTGGATGCCTATGGCACCCAACCCCTTGTTCTGAACTGGTAGGCCAGTTCTCCTTGAATTCTGAATACTCGATAAGGGGGGGGGGGGCGGGGTCCGGACTGGTAGGTCAGTTCTCCTTGAATTCTGATTACTCGAATTTTGAAGATTCGACACTCAGGGTAGCCTCTGAGTTTCAAAACATTTCAAAAAACGTGACATAAACAGGCTTATCATTTTATATATATATATCGGGTAGATTTGTCCTTTTTATGTGTAACAAGAATTTTCACAAAACTAGTTCTTCTTTCGCTATGCCTTATCCTGTGTTAAACTGGGTCGGCGTTCCAATCTTTAATCTTCTTCTTCCAGATTCTCCAGTCCAGGACATCTTCCCGACTCCATCCTTTCTCCCTGAGATCCTCTGCCACCTTATCCCTCCATCTGAGTTTGGGCCTGCCTCTTTTCCTCCTTCCCTCCACCGCCATACACTCCACTTGTTTACCAACATACTCCTCAGTCCTTCTCTCTACGTGATTGAACCGCCTCAGCCTGCTTTCTTGTACCTTCTTACCGATCGGTCCCACCTTGATCGTCCCTCCGATGTAGTCATTCCTTATCCTGTCCTTCTTTGTCACACCACTCATCCATCTCAACATCCGCATCTCTGCCACCTCCATCTTCCTCTCCTGTGCCTTTGTTATAGGCCAACATCTCTGCGGCATGGAGCATCGCCAGCCTCACCACCATCTTATACAGCTTTCCTTTCATCTTGCAACTTGCTCTCTTGGCGCACAGGACCCCGCTCATCTTCCTCCAGTTCATCCGCATGTTATTCGGTGCTGTATTTCCTCATCCAGGTCACCATTCCTCCCGACGACCGACCCAAGGTACTTGAATTTCTTCCCTGAAGTTAACCTTTCATCCTGGAGTCGTATGATCATATCCTCGTCACTCCCCATTGACATATATTCGGTCTTTACCCGGTTCATTTTCATGCTTCTCTCCTCCAATACCTTTCTCCACTCTTCCAGGGCCTTTTCAAGCTTCTCTCGGGATGATTCGCAGAGAACAATATCATCAGCAAACATCATGCTCCCTGGTGCCTCCTTCTTGACGTCTTCCACTAGTACATCCATGACCAGATGTACTAGTGGTCATCCATGACCACTAGTACATCTTACGACAATGGGGAACCCCTCTGTCATGCTGACACTAGACCTGACCCGAGTTTTCGCTCCCTCATACATCTCCTTCACCAACCTCACATACTTTTCCGACACCCCCCCTTCTTCCTCATACACCTCCTGTCTGGCCTGTCGTACGCCTTTTCCAGGTCTATAAACACCATATGTAGCTCTGCCTGCATCTCCCTATATTTCTCCATCAATCGCCTTAGCACAAATAGGACAAAAAATAATAGCACATTCTGCAGTGAATAAGTACAATAAACTCTCTTGTACTTATTCACTGCAGAATGTGCTATTATTTTTTGTCCTAATCTATCCATATATTCATTTGAGATATATTTGAGAACATCATAATATGGATAGTTATATCCATATATATGAATATATGGATAGAGTTATAGTTTCTGTGTTTAAATTTTATATTTGTAATATAGCAACAGCTGACATTCTTGTGGACTATTTAATATGAGAAAAGTTTTCAAATGCATTTGAAGTTATTTTGATTTGAAATTACTTATTTAAGATTTTGTAGATTTCACAGCAACAATTTCTGGATGAAGGGATTATCTGCACTTTCACCTTGGATAAGAATTTTCCCATCAGGATAAATTTCTATTATAATAATAATATACTATAATTTAGTATTGCATCATGAGAACATCATATTAGGAAAGCAGTGCAAAAGACCATTTAGATCAAATTTTTATGTTGAGTCCATACACAAGAGGTTGGTTAATCAACCTATAGTATGTTAGTACCATGTGTGGGTGATGCAGTTGTGAGTAAATGTAAATTCTCTAATGATGAGATGGGGACTGGTTTCCTCTGATGGACCTTTTTGTTCATCAAAGGCAGCCACTCCCCATCTTGAGAATGAAAGGGTGGAGACAGCATTCTTTTAGTTTGCTTTGTTTTGTTAGAGGTAGCAGCATTTACTTTTTATCATCACCCAGTGGCAAGAGGAATTCTCATGTCATTCTAGATAATAGGTGATATTTTTAATCCTAGTATTTATTTTTAGGTGATGTTGTTAATAATAATTTAAAAGATATTTGATTTCTAGGTAATATTTAAAAAAAAAAAAAAAATGCCAGTTAAATTTAAGTGATTGACTTCGAAAAATTTTCTATTATGGAAATCTTTTCTGTTTGTGTTGTCAGTTTTAATTTGATATTGCAGTCCATTTGTTGAATCTTCTTGTTGAACAGTTATTATATATTTTTATTAATATATTTTAATGCCTGAACAAATTTTAAAAATTATGAAAGTAACTTGAATATATGAATTTGTCTTGATTTTTCAGATTATCTAAATTCCAGAGGCAGACTTGAAGATCATGAAGGTGATATTGATATGAGTGGTGGCCCTGAAAGACAACCTGATAAGAGATTGTATGTATTTTAAAATAAGCTGGAATTTAAATGTATGCAATTGATGTTATATTGTATTTTATTTTGTTGACCTATGAAGTGAAATAATGGTGAAAATATATTTATTTAGATGTCCACTAAGAAATTTTTTTGGAGGAGTTTTTTTTCTTCTTCTCTCAAGCTAATGATTTCTTTTTTTTTTTTTAGCTGAGCATTTGGTTATATTAAGAAACCAAAAAAAAAATAAATAAATTATCAAACACCACTTTATGCTTTTATTTTCTTTTGAATATGTACAGCTTATCTTGTAGCCTTCTTCGAGAGATATGTTGATTTTTGTATAAATATGCAAAATTGATGATTTTAGAAATTTGAGAAAGGTTTTTCTTAATAGAAATACATTTTTTAAAAAAATAATTGCTTATGCAATCTAAAGAACAGTTTTTGATAATTTGATAATGGCAATTTCCATTACTTATTATCATCATGAAATTCCTGATATGTGAACTCTCAAGGGGTGCAGTTGATACTGGGTAGGACTACATGAAAAGTTTTCATCATTTTTAATTTCCTATCAACAGCTTTCCTCCCAATTAATCTGTTATATGTCAGAATTTAATATTGTCAGATCTTTTTTCTCTTCGTATGTTGTCAGATTTTCTCTTCTAAGCACTTCTTACTATATCTATTGACTTGGATCTTGATTTCTTTTAGAAAGAGACGAAAAGAGGCTAGTAAAAGAGACCTTTTACTTGCCTTTCTTCCATTCTGTTGAGGTGAACATAACACCTTAGATAAGCTGTGCTCATGTATTCCTAAATGCTAACAATGGCACATTCACTCCTCTGTTTTTCTCAGTACTTTCATATCTTTGAAATTCCTGTCAGTGTTTCATTTCTAACACCCACTCTCAAATTTGTTAGTTGAAACTGGTTTGAACATGGTCTTGTGTACAGCTTATTTAGCATTTTGGCTGGTTTTTCTCTTATTCCATATTAATTTTCCAGAACCTCTGTAGCTCGGTGGGGTTTGACAAACTCCTCTGTTAGAATCCCATCTAGAACGTGATGAATCTTTATCTGGGTTTTTCAAATGTAGATGAGTTAGCCTGTCTCATAGGGAAGCAGAAGAGTTTCTTTTCAAGTCTGGTCTCCATACTTTCTTGGGGGTGAGGAATCAGTGGAGAGGATTCAGAGGTGAGTGGCCTGTGAAATGTTCCTTATGAGGATGGATTGAAGCTGTGTGAATTGCAGAAGTTGGTTGACAGGAGAAAAAGAGGGGATATGATAGAAACATTTAATTTGCTTAAAGGATTTTATAGAATAGATACAGGAGAAATGTTTCAGCACTTGGCTAGAGGGACCAGAACAGGGGTCATCCCTGGAAGTTGAATAAAGGTGTGTCAGTAGGGATATAAGTGGAATGGGTTGCCAGAGTGAGTGCTTTGTCTGTTAATGTGTTCAAGGAGAGGTATGATAGATTTGGTCTCCTGTGACGAGTCTTCGGACTCCATGGAGGTGCCCGTATAATAATAATTTATTCATATGACGCCCAATCATACTAGTTAGTTTTGCTACTAGTTCTGCTAATTCTGTTGTCTATTTCCATATTTAATTTGCCATCATCGCTAAAAGATGTGTCTAAATAGCTGTAATGTATTGGCTTTTCACTCAGGATGCACTTCACGTTTTCAGTATTCCTGATTATTTTCATTGCAGTCTGTCTTTTTACTGCTCATTTTCATACGAAATTTGTTTCAGCAGTTATTCAGTTTAGGTATTGAATTCAAAAAAATGAGGATTTATTTAGGAGTGGAATGATGTTACATCTGCATAAAGTAAAGAGCTGAGATTAACATTTTCATGGACTTGTCATCATTGTCAAATTCCTGATATGTATCAAGACGTGTACAGGATATGATAGTACTACAGGTAGGCATTCAAAAATCCAGCCATCGATAATCTGGTTCCTTCAGATCTCTGGCATGGATTTCGGAGCGCGCATTTTCAAATTTACCGCATTGGCGCGCCACTGTTTTATGTTTGTTTTCATGGCGTTGTAGTCAATAAGCATTGCGATAACCTGTTTATTCCTTCTCATTTTATCATTTATTTGCTGCTGTATAGCCTCATTATGGGTTCAGCAAAGAAAAGAGGTGTAAAACGTAAACATCGTGCGTTGTCAATTGCAGAGAGAGTGGAAGTGCTAAAAAAACTTCATGGTGACGTGTCTGTGCGAACCATATGTGAAACATACGACATTGGTTCTTCAACAGTGTATGATATTAAAAAACAGAAAAAAAAACTGGTAAATTTCTTTTCTGACAGTGTATCAAAAAAGCAAATGTTTGTAAGGAAGTGAATGACGATGGGAAAAAGTTCGATGATATTCCGTTATATTTAGTTGGTGAAAATTGAAATTTCATAAGCTTTTCATTTAGTGTTTAATTTTCTTTCTTTAAAGGTTGTACAGGTAGTCATTTTCTGTTAAAAATATACAGCATATATAACCATCCAAAATCCAGCATTTTCAAAAATCTGGCACCCTTCAGGTCCGGAGGTTGCCGGATTTTTGAATACCTACCTGTACATGAAAAACTTACATCACCACTAACTTCCTATCTACAATTTTCCTCCAAATCAATCTGTTACCTGTCAAGACTTTATATGTTCTTGTGCCATTTGCAAATTACAAACGGTGTTTGCAACTATAGTGCTAGGTTGCCTGCAAAAAGACCTTTTTAAGTCAAGTTAAGTTTCTGGCTAGATGAACTTTTTCCAAGCCTTTCCTGTAACAGTTTCTGAGTTAATTGATCTTTCACACAATCAAGCATAATTCTTTTTCCCCCTTCTGGAAACTCAGGTTTTTAATCCTGTAACTCAAGAAAAAAATAGACCGTAGAAATTGCACTGTTTCAGATACAGGAATATAGCATCAGATATATAGCATTAGGGGCCATGAGATGGCAGAAGTTGTCTGCCTTACTCTCTTCCCTGGATGCCATTTAAAATCATTGATAGTCCTGTGCCAGCTATGTGATTGGCTGTCCTCCAGTTTCTAAAAGTTGGCTAAACAGCATTACCTATTAATTTTGTAGAGTAAAAAGCATTAGCATATTCATTTACTTATTTTATTTTCTGCCACTTTCCTTCATAATGTGATTCACATAGATATAAAATAACAATGCAGACAATGTTCACCCTTGTCTCACACCTCAAACCATCTTCCTGCATCCTTCAGTTCTAACTGCTTGCTTACAACTCAAATATAGACTGTGTATTGCTTTCCCATTTACTCCATATAATTGTAACATTTTGAGCAACTTTTTTCCACACTGTCATATGCCTTTTCCAGATCTACGAAAACAAAATTCAGATTCTTGTTATATTCCTGTGTTTTTTTTCAACTATTTGCCTTTAACTGAAAATCTGATCCTGGCAGTCTCTGTTCTATTTTCTGACCATGCTTCTTGAATTATGCAGTGCAACCAACATAATGAACATCTGTGGTTGAATGATGGTACTCCAGCTGCTTTTCCACATTTAAGGTTTTTGATGAACTTTTTTTCTTACCTCCTGTATTGATATGTACCCTTGACTGAATTCCTCTTGAATGTTTTCTAAAGTTTCTTCTTTCTTTAGTAGATTTACAAAGTAATTCCGGAAATCTAGTATATCTTCAGTTTTCTCTTATTCTTTTTGCCAACTTTTGCTGTTTATCATTTATTGTGTATGGATGTTTAGGAGCCTGTGTAGCTCAGTGGATGTGGTGTTTGCACACCACTGCGCTTAACCATACAAAGGAAGACTTCTTAGTTTCGAATCTAGTCGGCGACTAGAAGAAATTTTTCTAAGCCTTTTTTCGACCAGTTCCCGAGTTAGTCGATCTCCGGCACTGGCAAGCGGGTTTTTCATCCCGGAAACTCAAGAAAATTGACCGTAGAACCCACATTATTTCAGACATTAAAAATGAGTGTTAGGGACCACGAGATAGCTGCACTTGTTGAGCCATCTCTCTTCACTGCGTGCCTGTTAATTAGTAATAGTCTTGGGCCAGCTATCTCTGATTGGGTACCAGTGGAGATTGAACTGCCCACTCAGTCTCCAAAAGTTAGATAGGGTTAAACGGCCTCACCTACTCCCTATATACGGGAATAAAAAGGCTTTAGCTGAATTTTTTTAAATATTATCAGTTTCTTCCCATGACTGTTGTTTAACTACTCTTACACATTGCTTTGCTTTCTTATATTTTTCTCTGTTCGCCTTTTACTTCCTCATTCTTCCATGGAGTTCTGATTTTTCTGTCATTGCACACAACTTTACCATATATGCCTCTGGATGAATCGCTAGATGTTTTTTTCACTGTGCCACTGAGTCTACAAGTTCTTGAAAAAGTTATTCCACTGTTACTTTTGAAAACTTTCTTACATATTTTCTTTTCAGTATGATATTCAATTTCATCCTGTTCATAACTAAATGTTTGAACACTTATGATTTCAAATCTCCTTTACAAGTGTGAAAACATCTTCTCTTTGTAAAATTGAATGTAAGAATTAAATACCATTTGTAAAAAATGAAATATTTCTTTGTAGATGTCTGTGTCTGCATAACAAATTATATTTATGTTGTTTATTATTTTAACGGTATAATAGAACACAGAAACTAAGTAAATAATTAATTTATTCACTTGATGCTGATATTTCGCTGGTATTATAACCAGCATCTTCAGAGCACAAAAACACTGTTTGTCACAATACGCGAGACTAAGACAACATGGTGTACATTAACAAAATTGTAGCAGCAACACAAAGACTAGAGTCCTGATTTTGGCGCCCTCTATATGAAAAAAAAAAAAAAAAAAAAAAAAAAAAAAAAAACGCTATCATATATTGCTAGAGTCCTAGAAAAGTGCTAGTTTTTCCTTAATATGACTGTCTCCCAGATCTTCGGCAAGTTAATACAGCCATATTTGTTGAGATTTGGGGTGTGTTTTAGGGCTTCTGTCGCCTCTAAGAACAATCTCTCTGATTTATATGGGTTTCTGTGTAGTACTTTTGTGTTTTTCCAGTTGATCCTGTGTGCAGGGGTATCCAGAGCATGGTCTGCTAGGCCCGACTTCCCATAATGATATTTCCGGACGTATCGTTTATGTTCGCTGATGCGGATATTCACAGTTCTTCCTGTTTGACCATAGTAGGCTTGATTGCATGAGCAGGGTACTTGGTAGACTCCTGGATGTGATAAAGGAGGAATGCTGTCCTTGGGTGAGCGGATGAGGGTGGCTAATTTGCTACATGGTCTGAATGTAGTGCGTAGTTTATGTTTAATGAGAATTCTTGAGATCTTTTCGGATGTGCCTTTAATGTAAGGGATGGTGACTGTTTTGTTGTAGTTCTCTGTGGTGGATGGTGGGAGGGGTTTCTTAGGAGTGTTTAGTATTTTGTTTATTTTTTGTGGATTGTAGCCGTTGGCCAAGAAGGTGTGGCATAAGTGAGTCAGTTCAGCAGTAAGAGCCTTGTCATTTGAACAGATTGCTCTCGCTCTATGGGTTAGCGTTTTTAAAATGCCATATTGTTGAGAAGGATGATGGTGTGATTGTTTGTGTAAGTATCTGCCTGTATGTGTGGGTTTTCTGAAAACTGAAAATGATAAGGAACCATCTGGGAGACGTGTAATGAGTGTATCCAGGAAGGGCAGACAGTTGTTGGCTTCCGGTTCCATAGTAAAGTGGATTTTTGGGTGTTGGCTATTTAAATGTGCTAGGAATGTTTTCAATGTCTCAGGGCCATGTGGCCAAATGGCAAGCACATCATCAACATAGCGTAGCCAAAGTGTTGGTTTGAGAGTGGCTGTATTGATTGCTTGTTTTTCCAGGTGTTCTATGTAAAAGTTGGCTAGGGGGGGAGAAAGGGGGGAGCCCATGGCTGTCCCATCAATTTGTTTGTATATTTTCCCTTTCCATATGAAATATCCTGCATGTATTGTGAATTTGAATAGTTCAAATATATCAGGGGGGAAGTGTGACTTCAGTAGATTGAGGGTTTCTATTAGTGGTACATTTGTGAATAGTGAAGTGATGTCAAAGCTTACTATTAAGTCTGAGCTTTTTAGGGTGAGGTGTTGTAAGATGCTTTTTAGGTGTGCTGAATTTTTGATAAAGGAGGGAGAATTGTTAGTGAGAGTGGCTAGTAGCTTTGCTAAATGTCTAGCCAGTTTGTATGTGGGACTATTTATACTGTCCACAATTGGGCGTAGGGGTGTGCCTGGTTTGTGAATTTTTGGTGATCCATAGATCCTCGGTGTTCTAACATGGAAGGGTTTGAGTTTGTTAACTGTGTCTTTGGGCCAGGAAGTGACTTTTTTTAATAATTTTCGTGCCTTATTCTTTTGTGTGTTGGTGGGATTGCGATCTATAATTTTGTATGTTGACTGATCTTGTAATAGTGTGTGCATTTTGTTTTCATATTCAGTTGTGTCCATCACCACGGTTGCATTTCCTTTGTCTGCTTTTGTTATGGTAATCTGGCTGTTGTTGTGTAGCTCTTTTATAGCCATGAATTCCTTATGTGGGATATTACTTTTTGGAGGCTTGGACTTGATTAGGATGTTGGCCACATCTAAACGTATGTTGTTAGCTATTGTTGGAGGCAGGTCGTAAATTCCTCGTTCGATGGACGCCATTATTTCGGCTTTTGGAACTTGCTTGGGAGTTATGGCAAAGTTGTGCCCTCGACTTAAAGCAGTTGTGGCTTCTTTGCTTAAGGTGAGTGACGATAGATTCACAACGACGAGGTCTTGTTGTAATTGCGGTCGTTGTATGGTGTTCCGTTGTTGTAGATTTTCGAACTTCTTTTGGTGCCGGTTTTTGACTCTGTCGAATTCTTTTTTTGCCGTTGCGTCGGTGATGTTCTCTAAGATCTGCCAAAGTTCCGTATTTAGAATATTATGCAGTGATTCTCGTAATGCGCTGATGGTTGTATTTGCTTGTGCTAATTCCCGGCGAGTGGTGTTAATTTGTTCGCGTAAAAGCGCTACACTCGCTCGTTTATTGATGCGTTGGGCTTTGGCCGAGTGGAACTTGTTTTTGATTTTAAAACAGTTCGGTATTAATTTGGTGTCTCGGCACCTCTTTAAGAAGGCTAACCTGTTTAGTTGCCGCGCCAATTTCAACTTCCACTTACCAAGCCTACTATGGTCAAACAGGAAGAACTGTGAATATCCGCATCAGCGAACATAAACGATACGTCCGGAAATATCATTATGGGAAGTCGGGCCTAGCAGACCATGCTCTGGATACCCCTGCACACAGGATCAACTGGAAAAACACAAAAGTACTACACAGAAACCCATATAAATCAGAGAGATTGTTCTTAGAGGCGACAGAAGCCCTAAAACACACCCCAAATCTCAACAAATATGGCTGTATTAACTTGCCGAAGATCTGGGAGACAGTCATATTAAGGAAAAACTAGCACTTTTCTAGGACTCTAGCAATATATGATAGCGTTTTTTTTTTTTTTTTTTTTTTTTTTTTTTTTTTTTCATATAGAGGGCGCCAAAATCAGGACTCTAGTCTTTGTGTTGCTGCTACAATTTTGTTAATGTACACCATGTTGTCTTAGTCTCGCGTATTGTGACAAACAGTGTTTTTGTGCTCTGAAGATGCTGGTTATAATACCAGCGAAATATCAGCATCAAGTGAATAAATTAATTATTTACTTAGTTTCTGTGTTCTATTATACCGTTAAAATAATAAACAACATGTTCGACGAACACATAAGTCTGTCCACACGTTTAAATTATATTTATGATATCAGTTTTTATTTCATTTAACTTATTGTGTTTAGTTTCATCTATTAAAATATTGAACAGCAACAAACTTAATAAATTGCACTAATTCCTTTCTTCATTTGATTATTACTTTATTAACCAGTTCCTTATTGCTCATTATTTGTATAAATATCTTTTTTATACTTTATCTGGTATTTATTTTTCATTTCACTATTATATTAAAATATTTTGTAATTTTATATTATCAAATGCTTTATATATGCTTTAAATCTGAAAATAAACCCCAACTCAACATCACCAGAGTTAAAGATCAGTACTATCAACGTAAGAAGCCTGAATGGCAAAGAATTGGAGCTAGCTGAGGAATTAGATAAGTACCAGATCAACATAATAGGGGTGACTGAAACAAAAAAGACCAAAACTGGTGAGATCTTTCTGAGCAATAAATACAAAATGTTATATTCAGGCAATGACAATCAAGGAAAAGAAGGAGTAGCCATAGTATTCAACACAAAATACGAGGCTAATCTTCTTGAATGGCAGTCAGTCTCAAGTAGAGTAATGTGGGCAAATATGAGAATGGGGAACTGGACAATGAGACTTATTTGTGCCTATGGTCCCACAGAAGGTTCTACTAAGGTAGAAGTGGAGGAATTTTTTGAGGCTTTAGAAAAAGCAACTGACACAATGAAAAATGAAAAGTTGGTCCTTGTTGGGGATCTAAATAGCAGAGTAGGAAATGATTGTGAGATATACAAAAATATTTTGGGAAAATTTGGAGAAAAGAGCAAAGCTAATAATAATGGCAAACATCTGTTGGATTTCTGCTCAGGACATTGGACTGGTTATTACTAACACCATGTTCCAACATAAAAATGTGCACAAATTCACATGGAGAGAAGAGGCTAGGAATAAGAAAAGTCTCATTGACTATGTTATTATTGATAGTGATGTTTTCTCCCTGGTGCAGGACACCAGAGTGTACAGAGGATTTGAAATTGGAATTGATCACTATTTAGTCTTGAGCAGGATAAAATTGAATTTCATATTGAAAAGAATAACATGTAAGAAAGTTTTAAAGCAAATAAAAGTTGAGCAGCTCTCAGATGTGAACTGTAGATTAAAATACACAAAGATTATTGAAAAGAAAATGAAAGAGTTTGAGAACAGGAATCAAACCTTGGAGATTCAGTGGCAAACTCTGAAGAAAACATTGATTGATTCTGCCAGAGAGGAATGTTGTGAGGTTGTATGTTGGGATAAAAAAATCAGAACTCCCTGGTGGACACAGGAAGTTAAAGAGGCAGTGAAGGAAAAGAAGAAAGCATACCTAAAGTTCCTGTCAAATAAGTCAGCTTGTGCTCTTAGAGAATATAGAGACAAATGCAAGAATGCTAAACACTGTATAAAACTAGCTAAACAAAAGTCATAGGAGGACTTTGGCAAGAATATAGAAAATAAATATCAAGAAGGTGGCAAAATATTCTGGAGGTTCTTGAAGAAGCTTAAGAATGGAGGAAAGAGTGCTATAAAGGGAATTAGAGATGATAAAGGTGACATGAAAACGGGAGAAAAAGATATCCTTGAAGTATGGAGTAGTTACTTTGAAAAACTGCTAAATGAAACAAGCAGTGATGACAGCACAGTGGTAAAAAACACTGACCAGGCATGCAGTCAGGAATCCATATCCATACTTGAAGTAGAAAAAGCCATCAAAGGCTCTAAATGTGGAAAGGCGGCAGGAGTAGATGATATTCGACCAGAAATGCTGAAGTATGGTGGTATAAGAGTCTTACAGTGGCTGCACTGCATAGTTCAGAAAGCCTGGACAGAGGGACGAATTCCCGATGATTGGAGTAGAGCTCTCATAGTACCCATATATAAAAAGGGAAATAAACTGCATGTGAGAATTACAGAGGTATTTCCCTATTGAGTGTTCCTGGCAAGATCTATGCAAGTATACTTGAGAAACGGTTGAGAATAATTGTGGAAGAAAAGCTTGGTGAAGAACAAGCTGGATTCAGGCCAAATAGAGGCTGTCAGGATCAGATCTTCACTTTACAACAAATAGTGGAGAAAGCATGGGAATATAACAAAGATCTGTATTTAAGTTTTGTCGATCTGGAAAAGGCATATGACAAGGTGCCAAGAGAGAAGCTATTCAACAATACGCTGCAGTTATATGGTGTCAATGGGGCATTATATCAAGCAATACTTAGTCTTTATTTGAGTTGTAAATCAGCAGTTAGAATTGAAGGAAGTACAGGAAGATGGTTTAATGTTAAATCTGGTGTGAGACAAGGATGTACATTATCCCCTCTGTTATTCATTATCTATATGGATCACATTATGAAGGAAAGTGGTATTAAACATGATATCAAAATTGGAGATGTTAATGTTTATGCGGATGATGTTATACTTCTAAATAAATCCGCTACAAGTCTGCAAGATTCTCTGACTAAATTGAATAGCTATTGTAATAGATATGGTATGAAGGTCAGCAATAAAAAGACAAAGACAATGAAAATAGGCAGAATCATTGAAAATGTTAACTGTTTTGTGAATGGAGAACCTGTGGAACAAGTAAAACATTTCAGCTATTTAGGCACGATTTTTACTGAAGATGGTAAATTAAATATAGAAATAGACAACAGAATCAGCAAAGCTGGTATGGTGGGAAGTCAATTGAATAAATTCATATGGAATAAGAGAGAATTTAGTCGGAACACTAAATTAGCTGTATACAAGACAGTTTTCAAACCAGTTTTAACTTATGGATCTGAGAGCTGGGTCAGAAGTAAAACACTTGACCAAAGACTAGAGACCACAGATATGAGAGTCCTAAGAAAGATTATAGGCGTGAACAGATGGGATCAATGGCAGTATCATATTAAAAACGAGGATATTAGGAAAGAACTTGACATTGTCAGCATCCAGGAATGTGTTAGCAGAGCTAATCTCAGGTGGTATGGTCACTTAAACAGAATGGGCGAGGAAAGATTAGCAAAACAAGTGTTCTCTGCCAGGTTGGCAGGAAAACGACTCAGAGGAAGACCAAGATATAGGTGGATTGATATGGTACAAAATGCTTTAGACGATAGAAATATAAGATCTGATAATGTTGGAGTGTTGACAAGTAACAGACTAATTTGGAGAAAAATTGTAAATAGGAAATTAATAATGATGTAATTTTTTTCATGTAGTACTATCATATCCTGTACATCCCTTGAGGGTACATGGCAGGAATTTGATAATGATGATGATGCTTTATATACGAGGGTGGTCTGAAAAGTTCTCGAACTAACAATGAAAAAACAAATTTATAATTTCAAAATTATTTTTATTTTTCAACATAATCTCCCTTAAGACCAATAACCGACCGCCATTATCCCATCCCTGTAGTGGTTCTTGGTAAGATCCGCAAAATATCCCTCTATAGCTGCAATCACCTCTTGATTCGATGAAAAATGTTGACCAGTGAGAAAGGGTTTTACTTTTGGGAAGAGATAGAAGTCGGAGCCAAACCTGGGATTCGAATAGGGTGGATGTTCTAACACTTCATAGTGCAGATCCTTTAATTTTCCAATTGCCAAAATACTTTTGTGGGCAGGTGCATTGTCCTGATGAAAGATGATTTTTTTCTTATGCAGACTGTGTCTTTTCTCACGAATTTTTCTGGTTTTTCTAGTCTGGTTAAAAGATCGGAATAATATTTCCCGGTTATTGTTTTACCCTTTTCAAGATAATTAATAAACAAAATGCCTTTAGCACAAAACATTGATGCTGTTGATGTAACCAACTTTGTCTTTTTTGGCACTGAACAACCAGCTTCTGTCCATTGTTTTGACTGCTGTTTGGATTCTGGTGTGTAATGGTGGTGAATCCAGTTCTCATCCATAGTAATAAATCGATGCACAAAATCAGTTTTATTCTTGTTAAAACACTCCGAGCACTGTTCAGAGATTTTCATGCAAGTGCATTTTTGATCTGCTGTGAGCAAGCTCGGCACCCATCTTGCGCAAAGCTTTTTCGTTTGCAATTCTTCATGCAAAATATATCCTACATGTTCTTTCGAAATGCCTATAGTCTCAGCAATTTCACACACACTTTGACTCGCCAGTCATCCAATACCATATCGTGCACTTGGTCAATGATTTCTGGTTACACTTTTTGGACGTCCTTCATGTGGATCATCTTCAAGGCTGGAATGGCCATGTTTAAACTTAGCAGTCCATTTCTTAATTGCCAAAAATGAAGGAGAAGAGTGCCCATAAACTTTTCGAATTTCTAATGAATTTCTTTTGCTGTTAAACCTTCTCTTACAAAGAATTTTATAACTGCACGATACTCAATTTTATCCATTTCAAGGGATACAGACAACACCTTTACTTCAGACAGCTGTATGAAACAAACTACTTGATAGAATGACTTGCAATTTCACATGGATGCTTATGACAGATGTACCAACTTAGGGGGGGGGGAATTGTTCCGATATTGTTGCCATTTATGGTTGAGGCCGAGAACTTTTCAGACCACCCTTGTAATTCTACAAAAAACAAAAACTGGAGTGTTATTCTATAGATTTTTCTATTAGTTGTTTCATTTAACTATTGCTTCTCTTCAATTTCTTCCTGATCTAATACATTGTTGTTCATTTAATAACAGATTTATTTTTAATTTCATCAAAGTTTTGTTCAGATATTTTAATAACTCATTCTGTATTTTGTCTGTTCTAGCTGTTTTATTCTCTGATTTTTCTTAATGTTTCCTATTTGTTGATCTTCATAATTCAAGTTTTTATTCTTAGCAGTTTTATTCATTAAGGATATGTTGTTCCATAAGGATATATTATTTACTCAGAATTCAGTTCTGTGGTTTCTGATTATTCTCTGTGTGAGCTTCTATGTGTACCATAAAAGTCATGTTCAAGGCTGCTTGCTTTGAATAATTATCTGAGCATTTTTGTTTCCCCAGTGTTGTTTCATTTCTTAAGCTTTTACACTATTACACCTTTCTTTGTTAGATTTATCTTCTAGAGATATTCTAGAAAGGCGTGTTTTTTTGTGTGTCAGTGGTTTAACTTCCTCTGAGTACTAAGTACTCTACATCATCCTTTTATTTCCAACCATTTTCTCTCCTGAGTCTTCATATACTGCTTGTTTAATATTTTATATGATTACCCAACTTAGATCTAGTGCTGTGTTTTCATGAAAACTATTTTTGTTCAACTGTTCTTTTTTTTTTTTTGTTGTTGTTGATATGGTGTTTTAATACTTTCACCCAAAATGGGAAAGCAATTTGCAAGTTGGATAACTAAAGGTACAGTTACATGGTGGTGCTATGCCAGAAATCAGTTGACACATTAACCCATTTAAGAAGAGGTTAATTGAAGGTTTATTCATTTGAAGCTCAGATAATTGAGAGATTCCTGAAGTTCAACCTAAAACTTTTTTCTTTTATCTTATCATCCTATGGATTACTTTATTGAAAATTTTTTTCTAGAACTGCAATATTCCAATAAGTAATGCATTGTCAATTTCTATGTGAGCTGATGCTAGAACTTGTATATCAATTATTTGTTCAAGCCTAATGTTTATATTTGTTATTATAGTCTGTTTTGGATGTTTCCTAAGAGCAGAGAACACAAACATTATAATATTTTAGCATACCTAATTGAAACTGTATGTTTAGTAATGATTGCATCATGCTCAAAAGTGCAACTTAAAACATATATGTTGTATATGTACACTCACCACAAAATGTTCGACTGCATTGGTACTAAGTGATCTAAAGGTTAGATAATGCAGGAACTG
Source organism: Typopeltis vanoorti (assembly GCF_054136105.1). Taxonomy (NCBI): domain Eukaryota; kingdom Metazoa; phylum Arthropoda; class Arachnida; order Uropygi; family Thelyphonidae; genus Typopeltis; species Typopeltis vanoorti. Next base: position 16,072,517 of record NC_143558.1, read on the forward strand.
TGTGTTTCAGGTCTTCATGTCCAGGGCACTGGGATCATACCATCATCATCAAAAATTCCTGCCATGTACCCTCAAGGGGTGTACAGGATATGATAGTACTACATGAAAAAAATTACATCATTACTAACTTCTTATCTACAATTTTCCTCCAAATCAGTCTGTTACTTGTCAAGACTCCAACATTATCAGATCTTATATTTCTATCGTCTAAGGCGCTTTGTACCGTATCAATCCACCTATATCTTGGTCTTCCTCTGGGTCTTTTTCCTGCCAACCTGGCAGAGAACACTTGTTTGGCTAATCTTTCTTTGCCCATTCTGTTTAAGTGACCATACCACCTGAGATTAGCTCTGCTAACACATTCCTGGATGTTAACAATGTCAAGTTCTTTCCTAATATCCTCATTTTTAATATGATGTTGCCATCGATGTCATCTGTTCACGCCTCTAATCTTTCTCAGGACTCTCATATCTGCCGTCTCTAGTCTTTGGTCAAGTGTTTTACTTCTGACCCAGCTCTCAGATCCATAAGTTAAAACTGGTTTGAACACTGTCTTGTATACAGCTAATTTAGTGTTGCGACTAATTTCTCTCTTATTCCATATGAATTTATTCAATTGACTTCCTACCATACTAGCTTTCTGATTCTGTTGTCTATTTCTATATTTAATTTACCATCTTCAATAAAAATCGTGCCTAAGTAGCTGAAATGTTTCACTTGTTCCACAGGTTCTCCATTCACAACATAGTTGACATTTTCAATGATTCTACCTTTTTCTTATCTTTGTCTTTTTATTGCTGACCTTCATACCATATCTATTACAACAGCTATTCAATTTAGTCAGAGAATCTTGCAGACTTATAGCAGATTTATTTAGAAGTATAACATCATCTGCAAAGCAAAGAGCTGATATTTTTGATATCATGTTTAATACCACTTTAATTCATAATGTGTTCCATATAGATAATGAATAACAGAGAGGATAATGTACATCCCTGTCTCACACCAGATTTAACATTAAACCATCTTCCTGTACTTCCATCAATTCTAACTGCTTACGTACAAAACTCAAATAAAGAATAAGTATTGCTTGATATAATGCCCCATTGACACCATATAACTGTAGCGTATTGTTGAATAGCTTCTCTCTTGGCACCTTTTCATATGCCTTTTCGAAATCGACAAAACTTAAATACATATCTCTGTTATATTCCCATGCTTTCTCGACTATTTGTCGTAAAGTGAAGATCTGATCCTGACAGCTTCTATTTGGCCTGAATCCAGCTTGTTCTTCACCAAGCTCTTCTTCCACAATTCTTCACAGCCGTTTCTCAAGTATACTTGCATTGATCTTGCCAGGAACACTCAGTAGGAAAATACCTCTGTAATTCTCACATTCAGTTCTATTTCCCTTTTTATATATGGGTACTATTAGAGCTCTACTCCAATCATCGGGAATTCGTCCCTCTGTCCAGGCTTTCTGAACTATGCAGTGCACCCACTGTAAGACTCTTATACCACCATACTTCAGCATTTCTGGTCGAATATCATCTACTCCTGCTGCCTTTCCACATTTCAAGCCTTTGGCTTTTTCTACTTCAAGTATGGATATGTGTTCTTGACTGCATGCCTGGTTAGTGTTTTTTACCACTGTGCTGTCATCAGTGCTTGTTTCATTTAGCAGTTTTTCAAAGTAATTACTCCAAACTTCAAGGATATCCTTTTCTCCTGTTTTCATGTCACCTTTATCATCTCTAACTCCTTTTACAGCACTCTTTCCTCCATTCCTAAGCTCTTTCAACAATCTCCAGAATATTTAGCCACCTTCTTGATATTTATTTTCTATATTCTTACCAAAGTCCACCCATGACTTTTGTTTAGCTAGTTTTACACAGTGTTTAGCATTCTTGCATTTGTCTCTGTATTCTCTAAGAGCACAAGCTGACTTATTTCACAGGAACTTTTGATATGCTTTCTTCTTTTCCTTTACTGCCTCTTTAACTTCTTGTGTCCACCAGGGAGTTCTGATTTTTGTTATCCTTGCAGACAACCTCACCACATGCCTCTCTGGCTGAATCAATCAATGTTTTCTTCAGAGTTTGCCACTGAATCTCCAAGGTTTGATTCCTGTTCTCAAACTCTTTCATTTTCTTTTCAATAATCTTTCTGTATTTTAGTCTACAGTTCACATTTGAGAGCTGCTGAACTTCTGTTCGCTTTAAAACTTTCTTACATGTTATTCTTTTCGATATGAAATTCAATTTTATCCTGTTCAAGACTAAATAGTGATCGCTTCCAATTTCAAATCCTCTGTATACTCTGGTGTCCTACACCAGGGAGAAAACATCACTATCAACAATAACATAGTCAATGAGACTTCTTATTCCTTGCCTCTTCTCTCCATGTGAATTTGTGCACATTTTTATGTTGGAACATGGTGTTAGTAATAACCAGTCCATGTCCTGAGCTTAAATCCAAGATATATCTATTATTATTAGCTTTGCTCTTTTCTCCAAATTTTCCCAAAATATTTTTGCATGTCTGATAATCATTTGCTTACTCTGCTATTTAGATCTCCAACGAGAACCAACTTTTCCTTTTTCATTGTGTCAGCTGCTTTCTCTAAATCCCCCAAAAATTCCTCCACTTTTACCTTAGTAGAACCTTTTGTGGAACCATAGGCACAAATAAGTCTCATTGTCCAGTTCCCCATTCTCATATTTGCCCACATTACTCTACTTGAGACTGACTGCCATTCAAGAAGATTAGCCTCGTATTTTGTGTTGAATACTATGGCAACTCCTTCTTTTCCTTGATTGTCATTGCCTGAATATAACATTTTGTATTTATTGCTCAGAAAGATCTCACCAGTTTTTGTCTTTTTTTGTTTCAGTCACCTCTATTATGTCGATCTGGTACTTATCTAATTCCTCAGCTAGCTCCATTTCTTTGCCATTCAGGCTTCTTATGTTGATAGTACCAATCTTTAACTCTGTTGGTGTTGAGTTGGAGTTTGTTTTCAGATTTGTTCCAGTAGCTGACTTTGCTGTTCACCCTGGTTCCCTGGCGAAAACAACGGGGGCCTTGTTTAACCGTGCTACATCCCAGCCAGCATGAAATTTTGTCATGTCGTGCCATCATTTTTTATTTTGGTTTAACCAATAAGAATACAATTTGGTCGGTTAAATCCCAAATTGCCAGCCCATCCTCGTTCGTTCAGTATCCAAGTAGATACCCAACAGGGTGCACCACGAGAAGGTGAGGACTGGACATTAGGTCAGAAGCCCTGGTCGGTTCTCCACATTCCTTTAAAGGCTATGTGGAGGTCTCCTCTCAGTTATACAGCTTTGACCCTTAAGCACCCCTGGCATCATACCAAGCAGTTAAATTGTTTACCACTGAAAGAATTTCACATGTCATGGTGGGATTTGAGTCCATGTATTGTTGGTTATTGTAAAGATGCTATCTACTCATTCACCGAGGCTTGCTTTTGATATTAATGGACATTAATAATTAATAGAGCTCTAAGTTAATTATGAAAAATTAAATAACCAAACTTATATAAAATTTCTTTCTTTAAAAATAAAATTTATTTTAATGTTTTATGGTGATCATCATATAACTTTTTTTGTGGGGGGGGGGTAACATTTTCCCAACTTTTTTGACCTTCACATTAAGGTTATCATTATCTGGATTACACATGCAGTAAACGTTTGCTCTAGCAAGCCTCTAGAGATCAGAGACATAGTTTGTTATAATGTAAGGTTTGCTGTAGTGAATTTAGAATAAAATACTAATCTGTGCACTTCATTTTCATGTAACAGTGGAATCATCAGAAATAGGACAAAAGAAATTTTGAGAAATCAAATCATGGGAAATAACACAAAAGATACAAAAAACATCAAAGAAAATCACAGGAAAAAGAACGAAAAAAATTTCCAGAAATAGAATGAAAGAAATCATGGGAAATAACACCAAAGGAATTGTAAAAATTATAGCAAAGGAAAGGAAATCATCAGAAATAGAACAAAGGAAATCATGAAAAATGCAACAAAGAAAAATCATAGGAAACAAAAAAGAAATTGCTTAAAATGTAACAAAGAAAAATCATAAGAAACAAAACAAAGTAATCTCTAGAAATAGAATAGAAGAAATTGTGAGGGACAAAAGAAATTGCATAGGGTGACACAAAAGAAGTCACAAAAAACAACAAAGGGAATCATGGGAAACAAAGAATAAAGGAAAGCACTGGAAATCATACATTGATGATAGAACAGAGGATCAGCAGTAACCATGCATAAAACATGAAATGACAACATGAAAAGTTACAAATGCAAAAGAAAATAATAAGAGACAAAGTTCATCATCATCAAATTCCTGCCATGTACCCTCAAGGGGTGTACAGGATATGACAGTAATACATGAAAAAATTACATCATTACTAACTTCCTATCTACAATTTTCCTCCAAATCAGTCTGTTACTTGTCAAGACTCCAACATTATCAGATCTTATATTTCTATCGTCTAAGGCACTTTGTACCGTATCAATCCACCTATATCTTGATCTTCCTCTGGGTCGTTTTGCTGCCAACCAGGCAGAGAACACTTGTTTTGCTAATCATTCCTCGCCCATTCTGTTTAAGTGACCATACCACCTGAGATTAGCTCTACTAACGCATTCCTGGATGCTGACAATGTCAAGTTCTTTCCTAATATCCTCGTTTTTAATATGATATTGCCATTGATGCCATCTGTTCACGCCTCTAATCTTTCTCAGGACTCTCATATCTGCGGTCTCTAGTCTTTGGTCAAGTGTTTTACTTCTGACCCAGCTCTCAGATCCATAAGTTAAAATTGGTTTGAACACAGTCTTGTATACAGCTAATTTAGTGTTCCGACTAATTTCTTTCTTATTCCATATGAATTTATTCAATTGACTTCCCACGATACCAGCTTTGCTGATTCTGTTGTCTATTTCTATATTTAGTTTACCATCTTCAGTAAAAATTGTGCCTAAGTAGCTGAAATGTTTTACTTGTTCCACAGGTTCTCCATTCACAACACAGTTGACATTTTCAATGATTCTGCCTATTTTCATTGTCTTTGTCTTTTTATTGCTGACCTTCATACCATATCTATTACAACAGCTATTCAATTTAGTCAAAGACTCTTGCAGACTTGTAGCGGATTTATTTAGAAGTATAACATCATCCGCATAAAGCAAAGAGCTGACATTAACATCTCCAATTTTGATATCAGGTTTAATACCACATTCCTTCATAATGTGATCCATATAGATAATGAATAACAGAGAGGATAATGTACATCCTTGTCTCACACCAGATTTAACATTAAACCATCTTCCTGTACTTCCTTCAATTCTAACTGCTGACTCACAACTCAAATAAAGACTAAGTATTGCTTGATATAATGCCCCATTGACACCATATAACTGCAGCGTATTGAATAGCTTCTCTCTTGGCACCTTGTCATATGCCTTTTCCAAATCGACAAAACTTAAATATGGGTACTATGAGAGCTCTACTCCAATCATCGGGAATTCGTCCCTCTGTCCAGGCTTTCTGAACTATGCAGTGCAGCCACTGTAAGACTCTTATACCACCATACTTCAGCCATACTTCAGCCTTTAGACACATTTATTCACAGAATAAATAATAAATTTTATTATTGCAAATATTTTGACTAGAAATTAACTGGTCATCATCAGTGGCAAGGTGAAGCTAGAACGTTTTGTTCTAGCTTCACCTTGTGAAATTCAGTGAAAAACTCCAATAGATATGCAACAGTTTTAACATGCAAATATTAGCAGAGAAATCAGAAACAATGGCATTTGCAAAACTAGTCAGATGTAATTAGAACTAAATGAAAAAATATTGGAACAAGTAATGAAATTTAAACATTTAGTTATAACTGAACAGTGAAAATATAACACAGGATGTTATATTTTCATAACGTCCTGTGCCATAAAAGAACAGTTCCTGAAGCCTAATAAACATGTCTAAATTCAACTCTTGAATTTAGACATCATGTGTAACTGGTGTTATCCAGCTGTTTGCAGATGATGCATAACTGGGGAGAGCCTGACAATGCACAGTCAGGCTGATGTTAATGCCTTACAAGAGGACTTGAATAGATTGCATGAATGGGCAGGCAAGTGGAACTGTCAGTTCATTGTTGCCAAGTGTAAGGTTTTGAGATTTGGTAAGCAACGATGGGATGCAAAGTATACACTTGTTGGGGAAACTTTAACAGAAGTAGAGGAGATGAGAGATCTAGGAGTGATGGTGGACAAGGACCTGAAAATTCAGGGCCACATTGCACAAGTTGTAAAGACATCACATCGAATAATGACAATGATGTGGAGAACCTAGACATGCAGAAATAGAGAGATTATGATTCCATTGTATAAGGCCTTGATCAGGCCTCATATGGAATATGTGCACAGATTTGGTTGCTGGGTTTTCATGGTGACGAGGATATGTTGAAAAGGGTACAGAGAAGATTCACAAAGGTAGTCAGTGGTCTTTGGAATGTGGAGTACAAGGACAGATTGAGAGAATGTAAGTTGCAGAGCCTCATGAACAGGAGGAAAGGGGGGGGGTATATGATTGAGACATATAAACTGGTCTGGGGTTGTTATCAGGTAGACATGGAAGAGATTATTAGAATTAGAGAGGGGAATAGAACAAGAGGCCATTTTGCTGGAAACTGTATAAGGAGGGTGTGAGCAAAGGAGTGAGAAGCAGGTTCTTTGCATGGAGGGTGGTTGGTGAGTGGAATGCATTGCCCAAGTGTGTTGTGGATGTGGACACATTGGATCAGTTTAAGACGCGGTTGGATGAGCATTATATGCAATAGTGAGTACCTCCCACGATGAGTGTCTGACTCTATGTAGGTCAGGTGTTAATAATAATAATCATTTTGTTAATGGTAATAATTCTGCTAGACATACTGTATTGTGTTTTTATATATATGAAATAATTGTCTTTAATCTCATAGCAATCCTTATATGTCTAATCAGCGGCGCAATCACAAGAGCCACTCCAAAGGAAAACGAAAAGGTATTTTTTTTAAAATATAATATATATATATATATATTTTTTTTTTTAAAATATAATATATATTTATTTTTGCATATATTTATTAAAAAAATAATAAAAATCCATCATTGTTTTATAGTCGGGTCACAAAGTTTAAAGATAACCAAAAGCTTATAAAACTACAACCCTCTATGAGACAACTTGTCTATGGAGGCAAATTTCTTTAGTTACGTAGCTATAAAAATAATAAATATTTTTTATCCTTAAAACACTATACTGAATGCAATCTAGCATTCATCCCCCCTTGCTATAGTATATATGTATGTAAATTTCATTTATTTGCTCTCTCTCTCTCCAAACTCCCGTAGCCACTGACCTCTTCACCTACCTCTAAAGCTCAGTTTACTGCAGTTGAAACAACCCAATAGTGATGTCACCCTTCTTAGGCACTTCAGTTTTCCTTCTGCAATTCCACTGATCAAACCAGCAGGGATGCCAAGGTATTTGCCATTAGGAATGACCTAAAACTACTAGTCAGTTCCCTTACCAAAATACCATACAACCGCTACCATCCTGCCAACAAACTTGTCAAGTATTTGGCAGAATTCATATTGCTGGTCATTAATTAGCTGGTGGGGCTCCAGGTGGTTCAGAAGTGTACCATCTCCACAGTTTTTGAGAGAACAGAAATGAGAACTGAACGGTAGCTTGTTGGCTCTGAATGTGAACCTATTTCCATGCTGTGAAGTAGAATACCGTATTTACTCGAATATAACTTGCACTTTTTTCTCCAAAATGAAAGTTAAAAAATTGTGGTGTGAGATATATGTGGGGATTTTTATCCTTGGTTTCTATTTAGGTTTTGTTTTGAACGAATAACTCTCATGGCTTCTTTTATCATTCGGGAGCAGAAATCGTCCTCTAAGTAGGGCATGGAACTTTTGTCCCATTCTATGGTATGGTTTGTCCTAGAGAAATGAAAGGCTAACCCCGATTTGTCTTTTCTATTATTGTTAACGTCTCTCCTGTCTCCTATAGGATTTGTCTTCTCTATTATTGTGAACGTCTCCTATAGGAGACGTTAACAATAATAGAGAAAACAAATCGGGGTTAGCCTTTCATTTCTCTAGGACAAACCATCCCATAGAATGGGACAAAAGCTCCACGCCCTACTTAGAGGAGGATTTCTGCTCCCGAATGATAAAAGAAGCCACAACAGTTATTCGTTCAAAACAAAACACCTAAATAGAAACCAAGGATTAATTCTGCCTGAGATCTGGAGGACCCTCATTAGATCTTTTAAACTTGCCAGAATTAAATTTTGCTACAAATTACAGAACATTCCTACATAACAAGTGAGATCATACATGCTCTATCGTGATGTAGGCGTTCTTCTGTTTTTTGTAAAAATGCAATTGTATTCTGTTCATTTACAGCTTTAGCATTTTAAGTGGTCTTACATCTATATATCGTTTACCCTGACGAAGCCAACAGCTATAGTTAGCGAAACTAGTTGGTATAACTTAATATGAAATAAATCTGACCTTAAACCCAAATAGAAGTCAATCTTTCCTATAGTTCTTGTGGTCAAAATGAATCGTTTCATCATTATGAGTCTCTGGAACGTTTGAACAATCCAAACCTAACATATTTCCACAGTTCGATTTTTTGCCGTTCTTTGAAACTAGGGAAGTCCAATGTAGACACCTTGTATATCTGGAGGGTGGGGATTGATTGAGAATATGCAAACAGACACTGATAAACAGGAGAAAGAGGAGTAATATGATAGAAGCCCATATTGGTTGATGAAATTTTTGTTATATGGAAGGTGGGAGAGGACAAAAGATTTCTTTCTTCATTCTAGGATGAAGAAAGAGAAATCCTGCTCCTTAGGAAAGACATAAGAAAAAAGACTATTTCAAACAGCAGTTGAATGAGAAAAAATCATTTCTGAGTATAGAGTTGAACTATGAATAGTGGGAGAATGATTGATGCTTATTCTAATTTAGACAGTTTGTAGAAAAATGCGAACCTCAGAAACTTAATGACTGTAAAATAAAGTGGATTGAATTAGCGAGAGTATGTCATCCATCAACCCAATTGTTCTCTTCTGTACTAAGTCAAGTATTTTTAGAAAACATCTTAGAGGCATCCCAGATGTGAGAACAGTACTGATTGGTTCAACATTCTGGTAAGTACTTTGAATGAAAAAGAAATCCTAATTTTTTGTGTTGCTGAGGATGCAATATTGGTGTAGTGCAGAGTTTGTTAAATGAGAAAGAGCAGTTCATCAGCAAAACTGTTTATTAGATATTCATATACGCATATCTACAACTGGAGACTGTTATTGATATATATATATATATATATAGAACAAAGAAAGCAGGTGGAAGAACAAAATCTTCTGGAACACTAACTGCATAGTTTGAAAATAAAGTTCTGCCCACCATCACACATAGGAGTCCAGACAACACTGAGAACCCAATTTCAGAAATCAGACCATATGATGGGAGCTTACTTAATAGGTTTTTGTGGCAAACTTGATGTTAAATGTTTTAGAGATATCAAGAATAAGCACTTGAAAGTCCTCAGACATTTCCGTGGTAGTCCAAATCTGGTTAATATGAGCAAGAAGATTTCATGTTGATCGAAAGTGGTTGTTTATTAGTTGAGAGGCTTAAAGGTGGCAGTTCAATCTCCAGTGGTAGCCAATCAGAAATAGCTAGCCCAAGTCTAAATGTCTGAAATAGTGTGGGTTTTATGGCTGATTTTCTTGAGTTTACGGGCCAGAAAACCAGAGTTTCCAATAGAAAAAAACAAACTTGCCCATGTGAGAGATCAACTAACTGGGGAACCGGTCAAAAAAAGGCTTAGAAAAAGTTCCTCTAGTCAGTGGTTAGACTTGAACTTAAGTCTATCTTCAGACGGTTTTGCCCTGAGGAGTGTAAACACCTCTTGCACTGAGCTACACAGTGCTAGAACAAACGTATGGCGATTTAAATGTTAATGATTTTCTCCATTATTTCATAAAGAACCAAAGTGAGTGAAATTGGTTGGTAATTAGATGACAAATATTTGTTATCTTTCTTAGGAATGGATTTGAATATGAGCTAATTTCGAAGAATATAGAAGCGACATAGAACAAAAGTTAACTTTGGGACACAGTCCTTCAGTAGAATTGGAGAAATGCCATCAGGACGGAGACTTTGCTTTCTAGTTTCAACAAGATTGTTCTGGTTGAATATGAATATTTCTGTGGTTTTAGCAGTTCTTCAGTTAATTTTTGGTATCGAGACCACATTTCTAAACATATAACAGGTTTAATAAAATAAATGATATAACTCAAAAGTTTCATAAGTTGTCAGACTTACATAATCAGCGGTCCAAATCTATGTATAATTAATTTTTTTCTAGTCTTTTTTTTTTATATAAGTTTTGGTGTCTCTGATGATGTAAGTCCAATGACTAAAATATATTGTTTATTAAACCTATGCTTAGAAAGATTTGGTTTTGATACCAAAATTAATCAAAGATTGTTCTAATTTCCTTCTGGCAAAAATTTTAAGGGGACAATGTTGTGTCTATTAGGAATAATAGGAAAATATTTACCAAGATCAATCTACTATGCAATATTTAGAGGAAAAATGAGAAGCTAGGAAACTGGCATTTTTCTGTGGTTAACAATGCAATGGAATCACTGAAGTGCAAAAAAAAAAGGTGGAAGGTATAGTTGGACAAAAGTTATGGCTAACAGCAATGGAAAGAGACCAGAAGGCATGATTGGCATTTGGAAATTATGCAACTTTTCTTTTGCTCTTTTAGAATAAGTTTTGTCTATGCTAATAATTTGCTTACATCTAATTTGCTTGACTCTGGTTTAAATGGAAAGGTGGAGATTTCAGTGAAAGCCAATCTGCCTGGCTCTTTTCCTGTTCAGCCATGGTACACTTCTTGGAGAATCAAGGCTTAAATAATGGGCAAAAATTTAAATTGAGGAATAAATGTTTCCACACTAGTAAGACTTGCTCAACGATGTATTCACTGCAAATATTTGGATTAGAAGGATTGAAAAAAGTAATTCAACCAAGGAAATTGAGGTATAGAAGTTAGTAGGCTCATCCCATTTGATTTTTTATAGTGTTCAATAACATGTGGATGAGAAAGATAATGTAAGCATTGCTCCATGGAAGAAGAAATCAAACATTAAATTGTGATCTGATTGACCTAGAGGACAAATAACATCCATAGTATATTTAGAAGGATTGTTAGGGAGGTAGGAGGGAAGAGATACTCTTTGTCTTTATCATGAAATATATTAAATTTGTATTAAGATTGAACTCTGTTGTTGTTAATTGTATTGCAGCACTATGACCTAGGTCATAACATCAGTTGTTATATTGGACAGTTTGCTTTAGTCATCTTTCTTTTATAATACTATCATGCACATGGGATTTTTTGGTAGTTTATTTAATGAGATGATTGAGTTAAAACAGTTTCTTTATTGTGAGAAGCAACTATAAATACCTTAAGTAATTTTGGATAAAATATGGATTTTTTTTTCCTGTTGATTTTAAAATGAAAGTAATTTATTTTAATTAGTATTTATTGTGAATATGCAGGCAAAAGAAGAGATTTTCCCAGATCACCAAATGATCTGGAAAGAAGTGTCCACGAATGGTATAAAGTAACAGTAAGTGAATTATATTGATTCTCATCTTTTTTTTCAATAATTTGTTTTAAAACATAAATATTGTCTATATGTGATCTTCCATGCATAGACAATACACAGCAATCCCTCGATTAATGCATCCCTGATTAGTCCATTTTCGATTAGTGTGTCATTTTTTTTCTATACTACCCAGATTTGATTAGTGAGCCTATATACATCTTAAAATGAAATGTCACAGATTAAAAAATTTTCTATCTATACATTTTTATTGCTAACAATTTTAAAAAATCAATCACCAGGATAAAATAATTTAGTTACCGATTTAAAACATTTTACAAAGTTATTTTTAATGGCATACTACACTATTTCCATGTACACTATGTTCCAAATTTACCATCAAAATTTATGTCGTCTGCTAATTACATAGCATTTTGCTGTGTAATGCCTCCTTTGCAATTGTTTTCCTTACTTTTTTATTTTAACGTATTTTTCCTTTCATCATGTACTTTCTTGAGTAAAAGAATTAGTGAGCAAAAAAAGCGGAAGTGTGAAAATGATTCGAAAAGTAATCTCATTGGAAGAAAAACTTGAAATAATAAGGAACAATGAACAAGGCGAGTCCAGAGCAAAGATAGGACAAGAACACAAAAATGGGTGAATCGACTATAAGAGCAATTTTAAGCAAAGCTGCTGAATACAAAGAGAAAGGTAAGGTTGCTTCAAGTTCGTCATGCATGCAGACCACTCGAAATCAAAGTATTATAATGATTGAATTAGAGAGACTTCTTTCTATATGGATCGAATACTGTAACCAAAAATGGACCTGCTAAGCACTGACCTTATTTAATCAAAAGCATTAAGTCTCTTTGCAACCTTGAAAGAAAGGGCTATCAATTATTGAAAAGAAGAATTCCACGCTAGTGCTGGGTGGTTTTGAGCATTTCAAAAGGAGAAATAGCCTACATAATGTTCTAATCACAGGCGAAGCTGCCAGTGCAGATAAGGAGATAGCTGCAAATTATCCAGAAATTTTGAAGAAAATTGTGGAAGGACGGGGCTATTGTGACCAATAAATATTTAATGTCGATGAAACCAGCCTTTTTGGAAGCAAATGCCTTCCAAGACTTCTGGCCAAATCAGAGAAATCTCAGCCTGGTTATAAAGTCACAAAGTTAAATGATATTACTGCTAGCAATATGCGAGCCATTTGGAAGCACATCCTTCCACGTTGTGCAAATGATTTTAGAGGCTTTTCAAATGAATCTAAGTTAATTAAATCTTATTCTGAGGATTGAGTGATTCCGACCTGCTAAGTTTAGATGCACATTTTGAAGATCCTGAAGAATATGAAAAAAAATTTGATCACTGACAAGCCCAAGGTGATTTCAGAAACAGAAACAAATTGAAAATAGGTATTATTTCTGGGAAAACTCCCATGTTACTCCTCTTAAAAACTATTATTTTTATGGCTATTTTGCCTGCTTTCGTTTAAGAGTGCCCCTTTTTTAAATGTCATTGGCTTTAAGGGTGGGCAGACCCCTTTTTTTGTAGGGCGGGAAAGAGATGAAAAAGAGAGCTGAAAAATAGAAACTTCTTTTGTGGGGGTATGGGAAAAGGGAGTCGGAGAGAGGATTAATAGGGTGCGAGCCGTTTTGACTGTGCGTGTCATCGTATGAGCTCATGGAGGAAGTGGATGCTATGTTATGTCTGCTTGGTGTTTCTGCCTTTTGAAGTGCTTGTGTTATCACCTATTGGTCAGAGTTTTTTTTTTATGTTATGGAACTTCCAACACTAAGAGATTATGTAGGGTCGGTGGACGTTGATCGAGTTCTCGTCACATTTTATGGCTATTGTTTCTGATATTCTAAGCATTGTTTCGTTGTCTTGTCTATTATGATGGCCTTGTCGATTTGCAGGGGATGTTTCTGTTCCTATGTGTATTATATATATATGTATGTTTATGCTACATATATTTGTCTCTAAAATACATCTGCAATGCCCTAAGAATTCCTGAGTAAAAAGCCATGACATTTAAAAAAAGGGGGCACTCCAAAATAGCTGTAAAAATTGAAAATATTTTTTGTACAATCAAAGTTTTTAAGCAGAAATGCTTACAGGTTGACCCTGATGAAGAGAGAAGTAGTAAACTTAGCAGATTAGTGGAAAAGGCAATAGGGCCATGCCGTCAATTGTATGAAAAAAAGAAACAGAATGCCCATCAAGCTGAATTCTTTGTTAAGAAGTAGAATAATAAATTTATATTTTGAATATGTTTTATTGTCTTTCAGCTTTATGGTTTTCTTTTAACTAGGCTCTGAGACATACTCTAATTCTTTTATTTTAAAAAAAAAAAAAATTATGGATCAAAAAAGAAATTTGAGGAACAAATTATACTTTTCCTATAGGTTATTATATTCGATTAGTGCGTTTTCGAGTAATGCACCTGTTTTAAAGAACACATTAATTGAGGGATTGCTGTAATTTGTTCTGAAACCAGTTTGTTCTTCTAAGAGTAGATTGTTTGCATTATTTCTAAGTCTTTTATTCAAAATTTTATTCTATATTTTGTAACCTGTATTTAATAAACTTATTCCTCTATCTCCTTTCTTAATTTTAAGACTCATTTGGCCTTTATAGATTGAGAAAGCTTTTGATAAAATACATAGAGAAAAACTGGAGTATAATAAAAAATTGAAGATTTACATGTAGTACAAGCTATGCAAAGTTTATATAATGATGAAATACAAAGTTTATTAAAAATAAACTAAAATAAAGTTACAGTTAGGTAATAAATTAATTAAGATGTACGACAGGGATGTAGTTTATCTCCTGTTCTATTCAGTGTGTGTGTGAGGGGAGTAAAATTATTAAAATATGGAAAACAACAATAAAACAGTATCCAGTTAACAAGAAGAACTTTTATCAACACAATGCTGTATGTGGATGACAGAAGATGATTTTCAAAAGTCAGTTTATGAATTAAACAAAATAAGCCAACAGTATAATTAAAAAAGGATACAAAAGAAAACAAACGGCATGGCATTTGAAGGTTGAGATCACATCAGATCAAAAACAATCATAGATGATAAAATAACAGAACAACTGACAGTTTAATTATTTGGGTTGCATAATAATGTATCGAAAGGCCATGATATACAGATGAAAAAATAAATTTCAGAAAATCTGTGGAATAATTAAAAGAACACAATAAAAAAACGATGAAAAACCAAACGTAAAATCTACAGTAATCCACTTCCAGTATTATATGGTTCAGAAACATGGACTGTTAAAAGGAAAGATCAAAGTAAAATACAATCACCAGAAATTAAATTTTAAAGAACAGTTGATTGAAGGTTACACAAAATTAGACCATATAAAAAATTAAAACATTAGAAGAGAGCTAAGTATTTACAACATAATTGAAAAGATCAAGGAATATGCATATAGAGAGAGAAATGCAAAGAACATTTAGGTAGAATGAAAAGATATCAGCTACCATAGACCAAAGGGAAAGAGAGAGAGAGAGGGCTGGAAGACTAGCTACAAGATTGAAAGAATAGTGAAGTCAGAACATGCACGCTGGTGTCTAGCATGTCATTTCACAATGGTAGCATTTGTTTTCTTTCTGGCTTCACAAAAAGTTTTCCAATTTTATCAGACTGTGTGTGTGTGTGTGTGTGTGTGTAGTTTATGTTAATCCCATCCATGAAAGGTAAACCTGTGACACATTATTACCGTGAGTAGATTAAGTACCCTCTTCTATATACATTTTTGTGAAGTCATTTCAAGCCTCTAATAATCTTCTACCACATAAAGGCATTCACTAACATGCAGTTATATAATCTCACAACCTGTAGGTTGAAGAGCAGTGACTGTATGGGTTTGTTCAGCTGTTGGTGAATATGCTCATCATCATCATCAAATTCCTGCCATGTACCCTCAAGGGGTGTACAGGATATGACAGTACTACATGCAAAAATTACATCATTACTAACTTCCTATCTACAATTTTCCTCCAAATCAGTCTGTTACTTGTCAAGACTCCAACATTATCAGATCTTCTTTTTCTATCGTCTAAGGCACTTTGTACCATATCAATCCACCTATATCTTGGTCTTCCTCTGGGTCGTTTTCCTGCCAACCTGGCAGAGAACACTTGTTTTGCTAATCTTTCCTCTCCCATTCTATTTAAGTGACCATACCATCTGAGATTAGCTCTGCTAACGCATTCCTGGATTCTGACAATGTCAAGTTATTTCCTAATATCCTCATTTTTAATATGATATTGCCATTGATGCCATCTGTTCACGCCTCTAATCTTTCTCAGGACTCTCATATCTGCGGTCTCTAGTCTTTGGTCAAGTGTTTTACTTCTGACCCAGCTCTCAGATCCATAAGTTAAAACTTGTTTGAACACTGTCTTGTATACAGCTAATTTAGTGTTCCGACTAATTTCTTTCTTATTCCATATGAATTTATTCAATTGACTTCCCACGATACCAGCTTTGCTGATTCTGTTGTCTCTTTCTATATTTAGTTTACCATCTTCAGTAAAAATTGTGCCTAAGTAGCTGAAATGTTTTACTTGTTCCACAGGTTCTCCATTCACAACACAGTTGACATTTTCAATGATTCTGCCTATTTTCATTGTCTTTGTCTTTTTATTGCTGACCTTCATACCATATCTATTACAACAGCTATTCAATTTAGTCAGAGAATCTTGCAGACTTGTAGCAGATTTATTTAGAAGTATAACATCATCCGCATAAAGCAAAGAGCTGACATTAACATCTCCAATTTTGATATCAGGTTTAATACCACATTCCTTCATAATGTGATCCATATAGATAATGAATAACAGAGGGGATAATGTACATCCTTGTCTCACACCAGATTTAACATTAAACCATCTTCCTGTACTTCCTTCAATTCTAACTGCTGACTCACAACTCAAATAAAGACTAAGTATTGCTTGATATAATGCCCCATTGACACCATATAACTGCAGCGAATTGAATAGCTTCTCTCTTGGCACCTTGTCATATGCCTTTTCCAAATCGACAAAACTTAAATACAGATCTTTGTTATATTCCCATGCTTTCTCGAATATTTGTCGTAAAGTGAAGATCTGATCCTGACAGCCTGTATTTGGTCTGAATCCAGCTTGTCCTTCACCAAGCTTTTCTTCCACAATTCTTCTCAACCGTTTCTCAAGTATACTTGCATAGATCTTGCCAGGAACACTCAGTAGGGAAATACCTCTGTAATTCTCACATTCAGTTTTATTTCCCTTTTTATATATGGGTACTATGAGAGCTCTACTCCAATCATCGGGAATTCGTCCCTCTGTCCAGGCTTTCTGAACTATGCAGTGCAGCCACTGTAAGACTCTTATACCACCATACTTCAGCATTTTTGGTCGAATATCATCTACTCCTGCTGCCTTTCCACATTTCAAGCCATTGATGGCTTTTTCTACTTCAAGTATGGATATGTATTCCTGACTACATGCCTGGTTCGCCTGGTTCCCTGGCGAAAACGATGGGGGCCTTGTTTAACCGGGCGACGCCCCAGCCGGCATGAAATTTTGTCATGTTGTACCATCATTTTTTATTTTGGTTTAACCAATAAGAATACAATTTGGTCGGCTAAATCCCAAATTGCCAGCCCAGCCTCGTTCGTTCAGTATCAAAGTAGATACCCAACAGGGTGCACCACGAGAAGGTGAGGATTGGACATTAGGTCAGAAGCCCTGGTCGGTTCTTCGCATTCCTTTAAAGGCTATGTGGAGGTCTCCTCTCAGTTATACAGCTTTGACCCTTAAGTTATAGCTGTATAAGTTATACAGCTTTGACCCTTCCCTTTTTATATATGGGTACAATTAGAGCTCTACTCCACCTCTGTCCAGGCTTTCTGAAGTATGTAGTGCAGCTACTGTAAGACTTTTATACCGCCATACTTCAGCATTTCTGGTCGAATATCATCTACTCCTGCTGCCTTTCCACATTTCAAGCCTTTGATCGCTTTTTCTACTTCAAGTATGGATATGTATTCCTGACTGCATGCCTGGTCAGTGTTTTTTTATCACTGTGCTGTCATCACTGCTTGTTTCATTTAGCAGTTTTTCAAAGTAATTACTCCATACTTCAAGGCTATCTTTTTCTCCTGTTTTCATGTCACCTTCATCATCTCTAACTCCTTTTACAGCACTCTTTCCTCCATTCCTAAGTTTCTTCAACAACCTCCAGAATATTTTGCTCACCGTCTTGATATTTATTTTCTATATTCTTGCCAAAGTCCTCCCATGACTTTTGTTTAGCTAGTTTTACACACTGTTTAGCTTTCTTACATTTGTCTCTGTATTCTGTAAGAGTAAAAGCTGACTTATTTGCCAGGAACTTTTGGTATGCTTTCTTCTTTTCCTTCACTGCCTCTTTAACTTCCTGTGTCCACCAGGGAGTTCTGATTTTTTTATCCCAACATACAACCTCACAACATTCCTCTCTGGCAGAATCAATCAATGTTTTCTTCAGAGTTTGCCACTGAATCTCCAAGGTTTGATTCCTGTTCTCAAACTCTTTCATTTTCTTTTCAATAATCTTTCTGTATTTTAGTCTACAGTTCACATTTGAGAGCTGCTGAACTTCTATTCGCTTTAAAACTTTCTTACATGTTATTCTTTTCGATATGAAATTCAATTTTATCCTGCTCAAGACTAAATAGTGATCACTTCCAATTTCAAATCCTCTGTACACTCTGGTGTCCTGCACCAGGGAGAACATCACTATCAACAATAACATAGTCAATGAGAGAATGTGAAGGGTATAGTGTGTTAAGGAGGGAACAGAGAGAAAAAAATTGGGGGGAGGAGTGTTATTGACGATTGCCGATGAACTGCAGCCAAGGAGAATTGAAGTTGAACTGCAGGATAGTGAAAAGAGCATATTCGAAGCTATTTGGTATGAGATTGAGACAAGCAGAAGAAAATATACAGTTGAGTGCTGCTATAGTCCAAGTGATGGAATGTGAATTTGTGCACATTTTTATGTTGGAACATGGTGTTAGTAATAACCAGTCCCTGTCCTGAGCAGAAATCCAACAGATATTTGCCATTATTATTAGCTTTGCTCTTTTCTCCAAATTTTCCCAATATATTTTTGTATGTCTCACAATCATTTCCTACTCTGCTATTTAGATCCCCAACAAGGACCAACTTTTCCTTTTTCATTGTGTCAGTTGCTTTTTCTAAAGCGTCAAAACATTCATCCACTTCTACCTTAGTAGAACCTTCTGTGGGACCATAGGCACAAATAAGTCTCATTGTCCAGTTCCCCATTCTCATATTTGCCCACATTACTCTACTTGAGACTGACTGCCATTCAATAAGATTAGCCTCGTATTTTGTGTTGAATACTATGGCTACTCCTTCTTTTCCTTGATTGTGATTGCCTGAATATAACATTTTGTATTTATTGCTCAGAAAGATCTCACCAGTTTTGGTCTTTTTTGTTTCAGTCACCCCTATTATGTCGATCTGGTACTTATCTAATTCCTCAGCTAGCTCCATTTCTTTGCCATTCAGGCTTCTTACGTTGATAGTACCGATCTTTAACTCTGGTGATGTTGAGTTGGAGTTTGTTTTCAGATTTGTTCCAGTAGCTGACCTTTCGCTATTCGCCCTGGTTCCCTGGCAAAAACAACGGGGGCCTTGTTTAAACGGGCGACGCCCCAGCCGGCATGAAATTTTGTCATGTTGTACCATCATTTTTTTATTTTGGTTTAACCAATAAGAATACAATTTGGTCGGCTAAATTCCAAATTGCCAGCCCATCCTCGTTCGTTTAGTATCAAAGTAGATACCCAACAGGGTGCACCACGATAAGGTAAGGATTGGACATTAGGTCAGAAGCGCTGGTCGGTTCTCTGCATTCCTTTAAAGGCTATGTGGAGGTCTCCTCTCAGTTATACAGCTTTGACCCTTAAGCACCCCGGTGAATATGCTTTGTATTTTTAACATTAGTAGGAACAACTCACCCTTCATTCTCTTTTGAGTATCTGAGACTAACTTCTTTGGCTGGTCTTTTAAATGATATTACGCACTATTCTTTTATACAAAGCAAACAAATTATCATCATAATCAGACCTCCAAGGAGTTGACTATTTCAGGAGGACCAACTGTCCCACACAACTCATCAAACGACGTCTGTAATGGATTCTAAACATCCATTACTTGCTTATGCCCACCTTAATTCAGCTCTAAGGGATGGTCTCCTGTTTTTTCTATGTATTCCATGAAGAACTTATGCATTAGTGTAGTAATAACCTGTAACTAACTTACATGTTTCGATCATATCCTTCCCTTTCTTCATCGTGATGAAATGCATTTCATTGCTTGGTGTGAGTCCACCACCCTGTTTGTTGGAGGCCGGAAGTGGCTTGGGAAAGTTCCATGTTTAGCATCTAGGACAGAGTTTCTGGACTATGCAAAAATAATTAAAGAAATACATAAAATTGATAAAAATTGGGGGGGGGGGATCCTTAGCCCACCCATTGTACAAATGTACTAAAGGTTTACTAATAATTTTTTGTGGGTGGGAACAAAAAAAAAAAAAAAAAATCAGAAAGGTTGTAAGCTTTTCATGATTTTTTTCAAATAACATTCCTGTGTGAGCCTCCGTAGCTCGGTCAGTATAGATGAAGCCCTTTGGTTGGAAAGATCCAGGTTTGATTCCTGTCAGTGACATGATAAACCTTTATCTGATCTCTTTTGACTAAAGGTGAGTTAGGCAGTCTCATATAGAGGTAGAGGATTTTTTCTTCCCTCAGAACAGGCAAACCAGCCAGTAGAACACATGCAATTTACAGACCTTATCCTCGTATTACAGTTAGAAATCCAAGGATACTTGGAAGGCTGTGGGCGCTTAAGTGACTGTTAATGCCACTGATGAATGAATGAACATTCTGTCATTCATGCTTCAACTTGTGAATATGTACTTGTGCACTAATGATGGCCTGTTAGTTTCAGAATAAAATATTTGCAATAATAAAATTAATTCTTGTGAATATGGGTTTCTAATAATGAGCTTCACAGCTTTATACAATCTTGCTAATATAAATTAGCTTTTGTGTAAGCTTTAGCTTATTCTGATGAATCCTGAGACTAGTAGATATGTCATAATAGCATCATCAGAATCATGGAACCCGATGCAATCCTGGTGTTCTTTTGGATATTTGTATTTGAGCATACCTGCCTTCTACCCATAATATGAGAGACTGTATGAACAATGAATTCTGTAAACTCCTGGATACGCAAGAGGAGGATATTCATCCTTTGGAAAATGTAAGAATGAATTTAATTTGCAAACTGAATATAAGGAAACTTGAAAGTTAAACTGGTGTTGAAGGTACCAAATAATTGATACCTTTGGCCTTTATCCTAGTTCTTTGGGAAAAATTTCTAGGGTCTCTGATAACAGAAACATTTGTCCTATATAAATAGGTCAGATGTTTGTCTAGAAGCTTGCTGGACTTCATACATAAAAATATTTTGCTAAGTCACAAAAATATTTTTGAATTTGCACATATGAAAAATTCCTGTTTTTGTGCTTTTTTTTGTTGAGATTTTTGTTTGCTGACAGAGTTAATATGAGAATAATGGAGAGGTGAGGGAAAGAATATAAAATATAGACATTGGCCTTGTTGAATCCTCTGTTACATGTACCAACAGAGGAACATGCAAATTTAGTGAAAAGAGAGTTTTCACAGCCAAGGAAAGTCACCAGTTTTGGGATATATAGAATAAGCCACCTACTATAATCAGTAGTATAGTTGTCTGAATGAATGAATTTAAAGTCTACATACAACTAGTGCTTGTTTGGAAAAGTGGTTTTCCTCTGATTGGATCTCTGTTTCTACAAATTCAGTGTTTAGTTCTTGTTTGTGATACAAAAGATAACTGTAATTCTGTTGTCATTTGTGTTGGGAAAGCAGATTGTTTGGAGAGAAGTATTCCATAAAGGAAGCTCATAATTAAACCAGAAAGAAATTAAAATAATCTGAGTATGCTAATAAGAAAAGCATTTTATTTATTTATTATTATTATTTAAGGAATATCTTATAATTATTTGCCATGCTTGTAATATTGCAATCTCACTATACATATCTATCATTTTCATCAGACATAGAGACCATTTCATATAATTTGTCACATAGAATTTTACTACCATCATATGTATTTGTGGAATAGCAATAACATTCAACCAAACATGAAGATACACTTCTTGATCAGAAGGCAGTTTCAAGTTATGTGGACAAACTTCAAAATGGAGAAATGAACGATGAAACTTATTTGTGCCTATGATCCCACAGAAGTTTCTAAGGAAGAAGTGGAGGAATTTTTTGAGTCATTAGAACAGGCAGCTGACATAAATAAAATGGAAAAAGTGGTTCTTGTTGGAGACCTGAACAGCAGAATAGGAAATGAATTTCATCAGGCATATAGGAACATTTTCAGAAAATTTGGAGAAAAAGGCAGAGCTAATAACAATGGTAAGTATTTACTGGACTTCTATTTGTGACATGGATCAGTCATTACTAATACCATCTTTCAACATAAAGATGTGCACAAGTTCACATGAAAAAGAGAAGACACAAGAAATAAGAAAAGCCTCATTGGCTACATCATTGTTGGTGGCGTTATCATAATGCTGGTTCAGGACACGAGTGTACAGGGGATTCAAAATTGAAAGTGACCATTACTTAGTACTAAGTAGGATAAAACGGATATCACTTTGAAAAGAACAGTATGTAAGAAAGTTTTAAAAAGAAAGTTTAGCAGCTTTTACAGGTAAATTGTAGACTCAACTATGCAAACATTGAAAAAAATTTGCAGCAGTTTGAAAACAAGAACCAAATCTTGGTGTCTCATTGACATACTCTGAAGACAACATTGATTGATTCAGCTAGGGAGGTATGTGGTGAAGTTGTCTACAAGGATAAAAAAATAAGAACACCACAGTGGACACAAGTTAAAGAAGCAGTCCTGGGAAAGAAGAAAAGCATACCAAAAGTTCCTAGCAAATAACTCCGCAGATGCCCTAAAAGAATACAGAGCAGAGAAATGTGTGTAAATGAGCTAAGCTGTGTGTAAAAGTAGCTAAACAAAAGTCATGGGAAGAACTTTGCTAATAATATAGAAAATAAATATCAGGAAGGTGGCAAAATGTTCTGGAGGCAATTCAAGAAGCTTAGAAATGGAGGAAAGAGTACTGTAAAAGGAATCAAAGATAATAAAAGTGATATGAGAGCTGAAGATAAGGATATTCTAGATGTCTGGAGTAATTACTTTAAAAGACTGTTAAATGAACCAAGTAGTGAACAGAGCCATACTAGAAACTTTTCATCAGGAATGCAATGAGGAGTACATATCAATACTTGGTACAAAAAAACAGTAAAATTTTAAATGTGGAAAGGCAGCTGAAGTGGATGACATTCGATCAGAAGTGCTAACTATGGAGGTATAAAAGTTTTGCAGTGGCTACACTGCATAATTCAGAACTCTTGGACAGAAGGTCAAATTCCCAGTGATTGGTGTAGAGCTCTCATAGTACCCATCTATAAAAAAGGGAATAAAGCTGAATGTGAGAAGTAGAGAGGAATTTCTCTACTGAGTGTTCCAGGTAAGATTTATGCAAGCATACTTGAAAATAGGTTGAGAAAAATTATGGAAGAGAAATTTAGAGAACAAATTCGGTTCAGGCCAAATAGATTTGTAAAAAATCAGATTTTCACTTTAAGACATAGTTGAGAAATCATGGGAATATGAATCTGTACTTTAGTTTTGTAGATCTTGAAAAGAAACAAGGTTCCCATAGAAAAACTTTTCAAAACATCAGAAATTGTATGGGGTGAATGGAACATTAAACAGAGTAATACAGATTTATATTTAAGTTGTCAGCGAGCAGTTAGAATTGAAGGAAATACAGGAAGATGGTTTGATGTAATATCATGGCTTATCTCCAGTCTTATTCACCATCTACATGGATCACATAAGAGAAAGTGGCA
This sequence comes from Typopeltis vanoorti, assembly GCF_054136105.1. Classification (NCBI taxonomy): domain Eukaryota; kingdom Metazoa; phylum Arthropoda; class Arachnida; order Uropygi; family Thelyphonidae; genus Typopeltis; species Typopeltis vanoorti. Next base: position 16,096,311 of record NC_143558.1, read on the forward strand.
TCAAGTCTGGTATTAGAATTAGAGATGTCAAACTTAGCTCTTTGTGAGATTTGAGATAATGTTGTACTCCTAAACACATCTAGTGCAAGTGTCCAGGATTCTCTAACAAAATGGAATAACAGCTAGAGCAAATTTGGCATAAAAATCAGCAACAAAAAGACAAACTATGAAAATAGGCAGGAACATAGAAAACTTCAGCTGCATTCTGAATGGAGATCCTAGAACAAGTAAAATATTTCAGCTATTTAGGCATAGTTTTTAGTGATGATGGCAGATTAAATCTGGAAATAGACAACTGAATAAGCAAAGCTGGTACAGTTGGTAGCCAGCTGTATAAATTTATATGGAAATATGGAATGAGAGAAATTAGCCATAACACAAATTTTAAGTGATGCATCTAAGAGTTAGATTAGAAATAAAGCACTTGATCAAAGACTAGAGACCACAGATATGAAGGTCCTGAGAAAAATTAGGAGAGTGAAACAGTGGCAGAATCGTATTAAAAATGAAGATATTAGAAAGGAACTTGACACTATTAGTATTCAAGAATCTGTAAGCAGAGCTAATCTAAGGTGGTATGGCCATTCAAATAGAATGGGTGAGGAAAGCAAAACGTTTGATGTCATATGGCAGTAAAAGACCTGGAGGAAGTCCAATGTCTAGGCAGATTGATTCAGTCAGAACTGCCTTAGAAGAACGAAATGGTGGAATATTGGAGTGCTTACAAGAGTAATAGACTAATTTAGAGGAAAATTGTTGATAGGAGATTAATAAAAATGTAAACTTAATCATGTAGTGCTGTCATAGTAACCTGAACACTCCTTGGGGTGTATATCAGGAAATTGATGATGATGAGAATATTACTATTATGGCTTAACTGGTGATAAATCTACCGTGACTCTTCTCAGAAGTGTATTATAATATTCCACTGCTTCTTAATGTTTACTGAGGGATTATGACTTGCCAAGATTTTCACAGGTTAACGACCTTCGCCATTTAACACTTTCATTGCCAAGCTGAAAATTGGAATTTCGTGTGTTGGCCAAATTTTTTTATATTTTTTATTTAGTTAGCGACGTCCACGCGATAACGCGTGATCGGCCATTTGGTGAGAACTCGCATCACACGTATCGTTCATTGCCAAGCTGAAAATTGGAATTTCGTGTGGTGGCCAAATTTTTTTTATTTTTTTTATTTAGTTAGCGACATCAACGCGATAATGCGTGATTGACCGTTTGGTGAGAACTCGCATCGCGCGATATCACATGATTGGCAATGGACATGTTAATGTTTGTCTTTTTTTCATTCATCTAATATGTAAAACTGGTCAAAAAATTAAAACTTTTGTAACCAAAATTAATTTAAGTGATTAATATATTTCAAGGCTGAATCCAAATTCACAAGGCTGAATCCAAAACTTTTTTCATATAAGAATTCAAAATAAAACACCTGTTACAGGAAAGAATAAAATAATGTAATTAATTGAACATTAATTAACTTTTGTGTATTATAAACCATCTTCAGTGTGTAAAGGAAGAAGAAAGGGAAATTTAAATACAACAGGTTATAACTGTGTACTCTAGCAATAGTTCTCTTGTAGATGCAGTGTGGGTGCCAGGTTTAAAACTAACACTCTTGGGAACTTATTAATTATATGAGGAGCTAAAGGCTTCAATTCGGCAACCTAAACTTATTTAAGTTAAGGGATATTACTATTTCATATAATTAATAAGTTTATTAGGACACCTTCTTGGCAATTCTCGTAGGGTATATGCAAGTTCTGTTTGCTACAAACTTGGTATTTCTAGGTCTACCTACTCACCGATGAGACCTCAATAAAGGTTGAAACCGGTCTGGGTAGTGACCTTCTCTCATTCATACTGTAGAAGAGTAATACAGCTCCTAGGAGCTGGGTTTCACATTATGGGGAAATATCAAGAATAGTGATCAGAGCTTGCTCCACCCTTACCATGAGTTGCCTCTGTTGCACTCCCTAAAGGGTCAGTTGTAACACTATCCAGATATTTGCTTATGCTTGGACGCACCAAACTTTATATATTTACTATATTCGGCTATGAAACAATATGGGATGTAATATCCCTTAACTTAAATAAATTATTTTGTATATTTGCTGTTCATTCATACATTTGAATGAACAACATTTAGTTGTTTCAGGCATTCATTTTGCATGAAAAAAATATATATATACACACACAGTAGTTTGTGTGTGTGAGAGAGAGAAACAACTGGAATGGGAGGAATGAACATTAGATGCATATTATGTTACATACGACTAAGATTCCTATCTGTGTTTATGATGAAAAATACATTACACTCATTAAGTGTTGAGAATCGATATATAAAGTTAGTGGCTTAAGAAAGGATAACTGACACTGAAATTTACCTCTGGTATTGGCTGTGAAATCTGCAGAATTGATCCACCACATCACCAGACTGTTCTGGTGCCATTTTTGCAATATTAAAATTTCCAACAAACTTAAACAAAAATTGAATTAGTAGTATATAGAATCTTTGAAATTTGTTGTACAGAAACGTCACAACTTTCAGAAATGCACATATCATCCTGCATTCAGCTTTATATTCTTTTAACAACATTTGTTTCAAGGACATAAGCATTCATCACATCAGCATATTTGTTTTTTTTATTTCAACAGTTTACAGAAAATATTAAATGCATAAAATTTTCTTCACATGCCATAGATACACAATGAGAATGAAATTTTTCGATTAACTTGCTGATTGTATTGAATCCAACAGTCATAAGAACTACAAGTTCTATTTTTGCAAAATAGAACACTTTCAGTTTCTTATAACATATATTCCAGTGGTTTATAAAGAGTAACTTCTCATTTAAAAAAAAAAAAAAAAAAAAAAAAAATCAGCTAATGCCTTTTATTCCCATATAGGGAGTAGGCCTTGCCTGCTCCCTATAAAATAATAGCTACTTAATATAATAATATAAAAATATTAATTTTGTATTAACTTTATGCACATTGAATTATAAAACTATCAAGCACCAGGCATTTACAAAATGTACTTCTTTGTTAATTGCCTTGAAGCTTATAACTTTTTTGGAATACAGTTCTTAGAAGTGTAATATATTTATTCATTGCACATAATCATGAACTATTAATAAATGTAATAACAATTAAAGTGGCTAAATAATTAAACTTTAAAGCTCTTCTAGATTAAATAGTAAGTGTAAAAAAAAAAATATGGCTTCAAAGAACATGGGGCTTTGAAATAAACTTTTTTTTATTAATAAAATGTGTTCCTTGTAGTTTTAACAAATAAGGATTACAAATTATTTTATTTCATCGTTGACTACTATACTGTTTTTACTCTTATGTTAGTACACTGAGGAAGAGAAGTGGATTAGCATTTATTTTTTTCTCCCTACTTTTCTATATAGATTCCTTTTGGAAAAAATTTAGGAAAAACATACATTCTGAAGACCTTATCATCACTAAGCAAAACTGCATTTGTACCGTACAATGTAAGTCATATTTCATTAATAGAAATTTAATTATTGAGTTACATTACTGATCTTAATTAACCCTGTAGATTATTGTTGCAAATATTGAGATTAGTGCACTTGTACACTAGTCAGAACATTGTCAAGCCTTAATCTAAAATTGTCAGTATTAATGAAACATAGCATATGATTTAGAGAAAGCTTAATCAAGAAATTCTGTTCTTAACTCAAGAGCTTCTAGGAATGTTATAAATGATTATCAAAAACCTCATCTACTCCCTATATTCCCATAGAGGGAGTAGGCGAGGCCGTTTAGCCCTATCTAATTCATCAGCATTCTTAAAACTTGAACATCTTATATGTAATATTTTTTTAAAATAATACTTAAAGGATCTCTTCAGTAATAGAACTTGTATGCAGTATAACCTGCAATCATAACAAACTTCACTTTTTCTTATTTTTAGAGAAACTTGTGCCATAGTTCTATACAATATACACCCTCTGTTCAAAAAGAAACCGAACTTTTTGGTAGAAAATCAAACACAGGCTAATTATAATTCAAATAATTTATTTCAATAAATATACTCTCCCTCAGCTTCAATAAGCATTTGTCACGGTCCATTAATTCATTAAATGAGTTTTTTTATATCTGTTGAGGGTCGTGGTTATTGCCACTTGAACATTTTCAATGGTGTCATATCGCTTTCCTTTCACCGGTAAATGAAGTTGGGGGGGGGGGGGAAGAAGTCACAGGGTGCTAAATCAAGTGAATACGGCGACTGACCCAACACAAAAACTTGGTTTTTGCTCAAAAACTGTCTCACAATGTTCGAACGATGAGATGGTGTTATCGTGCAAAAGTGACCAGCTGCCTGCATCACGATATTCATGCCGTACACGACCACTTCTCACTATCAATCGCTTCAAAACTTCGAGATAAAACTCACCATTGACTGTTTGGCCAGACAGAATGAATTCTTTGTGGATAATGCCCTTGGAATCGTAGAAACAAATCAGCATTGTCTTTACTTTTGACTTCTCCAAGCAACTTTTTTTTTTTCAGATGCCCCTCTTCTTGCACTTCGTTTCAAGTTCATGCTCAAAACACCACATTTCATCACCAGTAATGATCGTTTCAAGGAAGTTTGAGTCCTAACGAGGAGGGTTTCTAATGAGGTCCTTGCAGTGTTCAATTCAATACATTTTTTGGTCGTCGGTTAACTTGTGGGGAACAAGTTGAGGCTTTTTGCATATGAAAATCAACCCAAAAAGAGAAAATCTTGACTGGAGATTGGAATATTATCAAAAGTAAGGAGAATGGAGCAGGATTTTCTTCCAAGTAATAATACTGCATTCTAAGTTAAAGATGCCAGAAATTATATTCTTGGTTTCATCCTTTATCCTAGTGTAAGCAAACAAAATTTATGCATGAAGTCGCTTCATGACTAGACTACCTGTATATAGAAGCTAATAACTTCACATCAGTTGCCTTAGTATCTTATAATGCAAGGCCCATAGCCTTAGGCATGTATAATGCTATGCATTATGGGAACTTGGGCCATTACCCAAGTGAAAAAACTTTCAAAACTAGCTTTAATTTTAATCCAGAGTATTTTAGTATTAAGGTTTGACACCTTTTCACTATTATATATAGGAAATATATGATTTCTGTATTGCTTCAACCTTTAGTATCTCTTCTGGGTCTCCCATTGTTGAGATCCCAATAAAGACTGAAACCAGTCTGGGTGGTGGTGGTCCCTTCCCATAATGCATAGCATTATACATACCTCTATGTGCCTTGCATATAGAAGCTAATGATGTGAAGTCATTAGCCTCTATATGAAAGTAGCTGAGTCATGAAGTTATCACACACAAACTTTGTTTGCTTACACTTGAATAAAGGATGAAACCAAGAATAAAATTTCTTGGTATCTTTAACTTATAGTATAATCAAGCGAAAAATCTCAACACGACAGCATTCTATTTTGTTAGCATTGAAATTCACTAGATTTTCTGCATGAAGCGCGAGAGAATGTAATGAGTTGAGGCCCACAAGGTTTCTCAAATGAAGAGGAATAAAGTATACTGTCATCATTGAAATGAAATTTGTGATTGCACCTCATACAGGTGTGAGGTGCAATCACAAAGCCTTGGGGTATGTGCCATCATCAGCAGAAAAATCTGATGAGAGGAAACCATCTACCAAGATATACAGTGAACTAGATAGGAAACTGGTGACTCTATCACAAAGGGAATGAAGGAAATAATAAAATGGTAGCCTGGTAAGAAGGCCTGTCTGTCAGACTTCATGAAATTCTTTGGAATTATGAAGAGCAACCACATTAATTTCTGCAGATTTTTCCATATACTGACATGCAAAGATGTGTAAGGATGGTCAGATCTGTTGTGGAATTGAACAGAAGTGACAGAATCAGTATTAGTAACTGATTAGTCTATAACATCAATTAAGATCAGCCAGTCGATGACATTAAGATTTTTAGTCAGTCACCAAGAATATATTCATATATTCCTTTTAAGTTAGTAGTTATTAAGAATGCACTTTGCTAAAACTTTATGTGGCAGAATTCAAAGCAGGCAACTCACAGTTATAATTTGTTCTCTGATGATGCTGGATAGAAAACCAGTGAAACATTAGTAAGTTCAATAAATTGATTTATTTTTTCATCTCTTGGTGTTGTTTATACCATGAAACACCAATATGAATCACCAACACATAAGCCTTTTAATATGTAAATTACCAAAAGTATATCCATTCTTAAAATAATTTTACTCCAAAGTTTTTTTTATCATCATCAATTTCTTGATATGTACCCTCAAGGAATGTTCAGGCTATCATGACATCACTATATGATTGAGTTTGTATTATTATTAATCTCCTGTCAACACTTTTCTTTAAATTAGTCTTACTATAATATCTGTGGTCAATAGTGTGATCAGGCACTTTTTTCCCTAACCTTTTTTCAGTAATATTTGGATATTTGAATCTACAGTTCATCTGTGAAAGCTGCTTGAAATTGATTCTTTTAAAACTTTTGTACATATATTTTCTGTATCATGTATATATTTATCCTGCTTAAAGCCAAATAGAGGTGTAGCATTTCAAAAAACTTTGCTCTTGACACCTTGCCATATCCTTTTTTCTTTTTTTTCCCCCAGCTCTCAGAAAGTTCTTTCCAGAAGTTATTTTCCACAATGTGTGTAGAAACTGTGTGAGAGAGTGATAAATCATTGTGAATATTGTGCTACAGGTTCACAACATCTTGGGAACCTGTAGCACAATAGTATTAGTATCATGAGCAAATATCAGTGATATAAAAATATGCTGTAGACTGAATATTTTGACTGTTGTTTGATATATTTATAAAAAATTACCTTCCATGTTTTTTAATGAAAGGACTATTAATATATTACAATATTCTGTACAAAATCTTCCTTACATGTGTTTTTATATATTGTGGTGTATTAATAATTCTCTGGATATATATATATATATATATATATATATATATATATATATATATATATATATATATAGAGAGAGAGAGAGAGAGAGAGAGAGAGTAGAGAGTGTTATAAAAGTTAGTGTTTAAGTATTATTGAGATCCTAATGCTCTGTTTTAGTTCCAGATTTCTAATAATGAAGCTTTCTTCTTTGTTCGTGGTCATCAAGCTGCAGTTTCTATAAGAGAGGTTCATAAGAGAGTAACGACTCCATCTGGCTTTAAGGTATAATTTGTAGTTCTTTAATTTACTTATATATTGACTAAATCTCTAGTGTTGGAAGCAAAATTTCTAGCAACTAGTTAAAAAAAAAAAAAAAAAAAAAAAAATTAATATATATATGTTATTTATTCTTTAAGCATGGAAAACATCTGCAGAAGTCATAACTATGAACCATATATGAAGTATTCCCGCATATTTTTTTGAAAATAGCCTCATTGAGACTGTTTTCATAGAGGAGTTGCTTAAAAGTCTAAGTTAGATTACCGGGATGAACCAGATTAGTGGAATGCAGAGAACCAACCAAAGACTACTGGTTGGTTCTCTGCATTCCACTGATCACATTATTTATGGTGCTTGTATTATTAGGGGGGGGGGGTGCTTAAGGGTCAAAGCTGTATAACTGAGAGGAGACCTCCACATAGCCTTTTAAAGGAATGCAGAGAACCGACCAGGGCTTCTGACCTAATGTCCAATCCTCACCTTCTCGTGGTGCACCCTGTTTGGTATCTACCTGTATGCTGAACGAACGAGGATGGACTGACAATTTGGGATTTAGCCAACTAAATTGTATTCTTATTGGCTTAAACCAAAATAAAAAATGATGGTACAACATGAAAAAATTTCATGCTGGCTGGGGCGTTGCCCGGTTAAACAAGGCCCCTGTTGTTTTCCCCAGGAAACCAGGGTGAACAGCGAAGTCAGCTACCGGAACAAATTTGAAAGCACACCCCAACTCAACATCACCAGAGTTAAAGATTGGTACTATCAACATACGAAGCCTGAATGGCAAAGAAATGGAGCTAGCTGAGGAATTAGATAAGTACCAGATCAATATAATAGGAGTGACTGAAACAAAAAAGACAAAAACTGGTGAGATCTTTCTGATCAATAAATACAAAATGTTATATTCAGGAAAAGGAGTAGCCATAGTATTCAACACAAAATACGAGGCTAATCTTCTTGAATGGTAGGCAATCTCGAGTAGAGTGATGTGGGCAAATATCAGAATGGGAATTTGACAATGAGACTGATTTGTGCCTATGGTCCCACAGAAGGTTTTACTAAGGTAGAAGTGGAGGAATTTTTTGATGCTTTAGAAAAAGCAACTGACACAATGAAAAAGGAAAAGTTGGTCCTTGTTGGGGAGCTAAATAGCAGAGTAGGAAATGATTGTCAGACATACAAAAATATTTTGGGAAAATTTGGAGAAAAGAGCAAAACTAATAACAATGGCAAATACTTGTTGGATTTCTGTTCAGGACATGGACTAGTTATTACTAACACCATGTTCCAACATAAAAATGTGCACAAATTCACATGAAGAGAAGAGGCAAGGAATAAGAAAAGTCTCATGGAGAAAACATCACTATGTTTTCTCCATGAGAATTACATGTAAGAAAGTTTTAAAGCGAATAAAAGTTTAGCAGCTCTCAGATGTGAACTGTAGACTAAAATACACAAAGATTATTGAAGAAAAAATTAAAGAGTTTGAGAACAGGAACCAAAGCTTGGAGATTCAGTGGCAAGCCTTGAAGAAAACCCTGATTAATTCAGCCAGAGAGGCATGTGGTGAGGTTGTGTGCAAAGATAAAAAAATCAGAACTCCCTGGTGGACACAGGAAGTTAAAGAGGCAGTGAAGGAAAAGAAGAAAGCATATCAAAAGTTCCTGGCAAATAAGTCAGCTTTTACTCTTACAGAATACAGAGACAAATGTAAGAAAGCTAAACAGTGTGTAAAACTAGCTAAACAAAAGTCATGGGAGGACTTTGGCAAGAATATAGAAAATAAATATCAAGAAGGTGGCAAAATATTCTGGAGGTTGTTGAAGAAGCTTAGGAATGGAGGAAAGAGTGCTGTAAAAGGAATTAGAGATGATAAAGGTGAAATGAAAACAGGAGAAAAAGATATCCTTGAAGTATGGAGTAATTACTTTGAAAAACTGCTAAATGAAACAAGCAGTGATGACAGCACAGTGATAAAAAACACTGATCAGGCATACAGTCAGGAATACATATCCATACTTGAAGTAGAAAAAGCCTTCAAAGGCTTGAAATGTGGAAAGGCAGCAGGAGTAGATGATATTCGACCAGAAATGCTGAAGTATGGTGGTATAAAAGTCTTACAGTGGCTGCACTGCATAGTCCAGAAAGCCTGGACAGAGGGACGAATTCCCGATGAATGGAGTACAGCTCTAATAGTAACCATATATAAAAAGGGAAATAAAACTGAATGTGAGAATTACAGAGGTATATCCCTACTGAGTGTTCCTGGCAAGATCTATGCAAGTATACTTGAGAAATGGTTGAGAAGAATTGTGGAAGAAAAGCTTGGTGAAGAACAAGCTGGATTCAGGCCAAATAGAGGCTGTCAGGATCAGATCTTCACTTTACGACAAATAGTCGAGAAAGCATGGGAATATAACAGAGATCTGTATTTAAGTTTTGTCGATTTGGTAAAGGCATATGACAAGGTGCCAAGAGAAAAGCCTATTCAATATGCTACAGTTATATGGTGTCAATGGGGCATTATATCAAGCAATACTTAGTCTGTATTTGAGTTGTAAGTCAGCAGTTAGAATTGAAGGAAGTACAGGAAGATGGTTTAATGTTAAATCTGGTGTGAGACAAGGATGTACATTATCCCCTCTGTTATTCATTATCTATATGGATCACATTATGAAGGAAAGTGGTATTAAACATGATATCAGAATTGGAGATGTTAATGTCAGCTCTTTGCTTTATGCAGACGATGTTATACTTCTAAATAAATCCGGTAGAAGTTTGCAAGAGTCCCTGACTAAATTGAATAAATGTTGTAATAGATATGGTATGAAGGTCAGCATTAAAAAGACAAAGACAATGAAAATGGGTAGAATTGTTGAAAATGTCAATTGTGTTGTGAATGATGAACCTGTGGAACAAGTAAAACATTTCAGCTACTTAGGCACAATTTTTTACTGAAAATGGTAAATTAAATATGGAAATAGACAACAGAATCAACAAAGCTGGTATGGTAGGAAGTCAGTTGAATAAATTCATATGGAGTAAGAGAGAAATTAGTCGGAACACTAAATTAGCCATATACAAAACAGTGTTCAAACCAGTTTTAACTTATGGATCTGAGAGCTGGGTCAGAAGTGAAACACTTGACCAAAGACTAGAGACCACAGATATGAGAGTCCTGAGAAAGATTATAGGCGTGAACAGATGGCCTCAGTGGCAATATCATATTAAAAAAGAGGATATTAGGAAAGAATTTGACATTGTCAGCATCCAGGAATGCATTAGCAGAGCTTATCTCAGGTGGTATTGTCACTTAAACAGAATGGGCGATGAAAGATTAGCAAAACAAGTGTTCTCTGCCAAGTTGGCAGGAAAACAACCCAGAAGACCAAGATATAGATGGATTGATATAATACAATGTGCCTTAGATGATAGAAATATAAGATCTGATAGAGTATTGACAAGTAACAGACTGATTTGGGCGAAAATTGTAGATAGGAAGTTAGTAATGATGTAATTTTTTCATGTAGTACTATCACATCTTGTACATGTCAGGAATTTGATGATGAGGTATTATTAGTTTTCTATCTGGATACTGAATGAAAAGTGGACTGCCAAATTGGACTTACAGGCTGAATTGCATTCATTATTCATCACCTATTCCATTTGCTCACGCATCACTCATGTGATGCTCCCACAAGGCCTGCATGATGACCAGTTGACTGCTGCCCAGTCATTTGTTCTCCAGGTGTTTTGTTGATTGGTTGTGTATAGTGACCTCCCACTTCATTTTTATATTTTTGGTGGCCCGGTAGTATTGCATGACTTGTGTTTATTACACCATCGTACATTCTGTAGTGTAAGTTAATTTAATTTTACATTATTATTAAGAAAACTCATAGGGCATCACTGTGGCCTATTTTTGCAGTAGACTCTTCTTCCAACACTATCCTTCTCCTGCTCTCCATCAGCTCAAGCTTAGCAAAGCTCTTTATTATTCAATTTTTATATGTAATATGTTAATTAATATCCATAAAAACATTTACATAGCCTTAAATTAATAGCTTTGGATGCAATAGATTTTTATTTCTGGGTCTCTGAAATGGATTACCTAAAACACCATTGAGCATGTGATTCAGTTAATGTCACTTTTCCCCAGAAGGAATTAGTGATGTTAAAAGAGGGTTGACTGTGTGGATTATTTATTATTAACACTGTGTTCCTGCATTAAGGTGTGTAATTCTAAAGTAAAGTACAACGAATGAAGGAGAATATGTAGAACGAGTGACGTACTTCAGCTATTTTGGTATTTTCAGTAAAGATGGCAAATTAAATTTGGAAATAGGTAATAGAATGAACAATGTTGTATGGTGGGAAGCCTGTTGAATAAATCCCCAAACACCAACTAACAGTATAAAAGACTGTGTTCAAACTAGTTTTACCTTTTGGATCTGAGAGTTATACTAGAAATAAAACATTTCGTCAAAGACTAGCCCGTGGACAAGAATTTTTCATGTATGTAATCAAGTTGACTGGTTGTGAAGTTAACTTAAATATTTAGTTTCTAGTTTAAAATTTCCAATAGATTTGTTTTTCATTCTTTTTATAATTATTGAATTTAATATAACTTGATTCTGGTTCGAGAGATTTTTTAATCTTTTTTTTTTTTTAATGGTCTTCAAAAATTTTCATGTAATGCATTGCTATTTTAATTCTGAATAATTCAAAATATATCAAGAAAATACACATTTCTCAAGTAAATGTCTTGGCTTCATAATGTGAAACTGTTCTTGCTACCCCCCCCCCCCATTTGCTGTCATGCTTCTCATACCATTAATCAGTGAAATAGCATTATTTAAGGATATTGTCATATTACACTTATAATGACTTAACTTGTGTTAAGTCATTGTAAGATTTAACGTGAGTTTTAACAGTTTAAGCCTGAAAATGCATTTGCCCACAAGGGCCGTTGAAATTTTTATGGCAATTTAAGAGTAATTACACTCGGGTCTCTTTTAATGTGGTTTATACATAAAAGCTTATGTACCATTGTGCATAATGAACAGTGTGTTGAAGCACATTCTGGCATGAAGTTTAATTTTGCATGCGAGTAATTGTTTGTCTTTTCATTATCGTATGTCTAAATTTGGCTAATTATTTTAAAAATTACATTTGGCCCAATGGAGAAAAAAAAAGCAGTTTCTTTGGAAATGAAAATTACAATTTTAGATCACTTAGCAAAAGGAGAGAGATCTACGGCGACTGGTAAACATTTTAATTTAGGCAAATCGACTATAAGAGCAATTAAAAAGAATGAAGTCGCAATAAGAAAATCTGTCATTTCTGGCACAAAACTAAGTGCTGAAGTACACCAAGAGACACTTTATTAGAAAAAACAGAACGAGCACTCATAATTTGGATGGAAGAATTAACTCAAGAATTCCTATAAGTGGTTATTTAATTAAGCAAAATGCTCTTCAGTTATATGAATAGATGAAGCAATTGGAGCTGCTACTTCTGCTTCCCAGGCTGATAAAGAATTTTCGGCTAGCAAAGGATGGATAACCAGGGTTTTAAAAAAGGAATGCACTTCATAACATGCAGATTACAGGAGAGGTTGCAGCAGCAAAAATTTTCAAGAAAAGTTAGCCAGAATTATTGAAGATGATGGATTTTGTCCTGATCAAGTGTTGTAACGCTGACAAAACAGGATTGTTTTGGAAGAAAATACCTAGTCAAACTTGCATCGCAAAGTCTGAGAAAAAAGCAATTGGGTTTAAAGCAAGCAAAGATCAAGTAACATTGTTACTTTGTAGCAATGCATCAGGGGATTGAATGTTGAAACCCCTCCTAGTAAATTGATCTCTAAGACCACATGCTCTAAAAGGCAAAGAACCAAAACAGCTGCTGATACATTGGATGGCTGATACAAAGGCCTGAGTAACAACTGTGTATTTACTGAATGGTTCAATAATTGCTTTGTGCTAGAAGTGGAAACATATATTAAGCAAAAAGCTCTCGATTTTAAAGTTTTATTAATTGTTGGCAATGCACCAAGTCATCTGTATTTAGAGCATCCAAATGTGCAGATAGTGTTTTTTCCCCCAATACAAAAAGCATTATTCAGCCATTAGATCAACATAATTGCTACTTTTAAAAAAATATTACGTTAAGCACACTTTTCAATTTATATTGGATAAACTAGAAAACGAATCATTAACAGTAACTGACGTTTGGAAAAAAATTTCTATTTTGGACTGCTTAAATCATGTTGCATCTACTATCACTGAAATAAGACCACAAACTTTAAATGCCTGCTGGAAAGCAGCTTGGCCTAGATGTGTTGCAAACAGTGCAACTATTCAAACATCTATCAGCTGAAATCATTATTTTGGCACATGAAATTGGTGGAGAAGGTTTTGATACATTTAGCCAGAATGATGTGGACGAATTGCTCTTGGATAATGCCTTAAGTGATGATGATATTATTGGATATCGATTAACTTTAGATATCGTCAAAGATCCAGAAAACTATAGTGAAGCAGAAGAGAAACCTTCCCCCCCCCCTCACTGCAAATATAATTCGAGAAGGTCTTGAACTGTGCAATAAATTGGAAAATCATTTTCTTGTGAATGACACAAATTCTGAATTAGCTTTAAATTCCAACGTGAGCTGAAGAAGTGTATGTCTGGATGTCATGAGCTGTATAAAAAATTAGTAAAATCATCATCGCAAAGTTTAATCACTGATTACATTGTCAGAAGAAAAAAATCAGCACAGAGGGGGGAAGCTAATTCTGTTTGTGAAGAACCATTGCCTTTACCATACAGATCTGATGCGCTGACTATCTCTTCTGGTGATGAAACTGACTTTACACCAGTTCGCAAAGGTTGCCGAATATTGTCTGATATCGACGATAATTCTGATGAAAAAAATGTAAAAAAAATTGTTACTTTTCAATAAAAATTAAATGAATAAAGCTTTAAAACAAACTTAGGCATTCTTATTTTCCTGAATTTTTATAAACTTTTTTATGAATTAAAATAAACCTAAACTTTTTAGGTTTATTTTAATTCATTGCTTTGGTTTTATGCGGTTTTTAGAAAAGTATGGAACATATCCCTAATTTTTCAACATTAAGTTAGCTCTTTTTTGTGCAATTTTTTATATACAGTTTTCTGTGGAACGTATCAACAGCAAAAAAAGAGACCCAACTGTATATCATTGCTGAATATACAAAGAAAATGGGAGTATGTTATCTAGAAAATGTAGCCTAACTGAAGAAATCGTACGTTTGGAGAGAGCATAAAACACAACTCCCTTTACTGATTGCCAAGAAAAAATGTCTCCTTTGTTGCATATTTGGAAAGCTTATTATGATAGTCTCACATTAGGTGATAAAATTCACCACCCACTTTAAAGACATTCACACTACATGGCCATGGTGGGATTCGAATGCATAGTCTGTGGGTTTTGGTAGAGAGAGAGAGAGAGATTCTAACCAGGCTGGAAACTAAATCAGTATTTTAAACAGAAGTTGTATCTTTTAAGAAAAGAGATTTGTTGAGAATTTGCACATAATCTTTACAGTTTTGTAAATTTATTACCCATGGATTATTTTAGCAGTCAAATCAGTGTCAGTTATACAATTACTCAATAGCATTTGGTGTAAACTGTAAGTATTATGGCACTTGGCTTTTCTGGTTGTTCTATGAACTTGAGTTCAAATTATTAAAAAATAAAACTGAAGACTGTATAAGGAAGAAATTTTCCGACTTCAATTTATGTAGGAATCTTGAGTTGTCTCCAGTGTCCTAATTTTTGCACGAATTACCTGAAGGAAAAGGTGCATGTTCACATGCCCCAGACAATCCAACAACTGAAGGAGAACATCATCAAATTCCTGCCATGTACCCTCAAGGGGTGTACAGGATATGACAGTACTACATGAAAAAATTACATCATTACTAACTTCCTATCTACAATTTTCCTCCAAATCAGTCTGTTACTTGTCAAGACTCCAACATTATCAGATCTTATATTTCTATCGTCTAAGGCACTTTGTACTGTATCAATCCACCTATATCTTGGTCTTCCTCTGGGTCGTTTTCCTGCCAACCTGGCAGAGAGCACTTGTTTTGCTAATCTTTCCTCTCCCATTCTATTTAAGTGACCATACCACCTGAGATTAGCTCTGCTAACGCATTCCTGGATGCTGACAATGTCAAGTTCTTTCCTAATATCCTCATTTTTAATATGATATTGCCATTGATGCCATCTGTTCACGCCTCTAATCATTCTCAGGACTCTCATATATGCAGTCTCTAGTCTTTGGTCAAGTGTTTTACTTCTGACCCAGCTCTCAAAACCATAAGTTAAAACTGGTTTGAACACTGTCTTGTATACAGCTAATTTCTTTCTTATTCCATATGAATTTATTCAATTGACTTCCCACCATACCAGCTTTGCTGATTCTGTTATCTATTTCTATATTTAATTTACCATCTTCAGTAAAAATCATGCCTAAGTAGCTGAAATGTTTTACTTGTTCCACAGGTTCTCCATTCACAACACAGTTGACATTTTCAATGATTCTGCCTATTTTCATTGTCTTTGTCTTTTTATTGCTGACTTTCATACCATATCTATTACAACAGCTATTCAATTTAGTCAGAGAATCTTGCAGACTTGTAGCGGATTTATTTAGAAGTATAACATCATCCGCATAAAGCAAAGAGCTGACATTAACATCTCCAATTTTGATATCATGTTTAATACCACATTCCTTCATAATGTGATCCATATAGATAATGAATAACAGAGGGGATAATGTACATCCTTGTCTCACACCAGATTTAACATTAAACCATCTTCCTGTACTTCCTTCAATTCTAACTGCTGACTTGCAACTCAAATAAAGACTAAGTATTGCTTGATATAATGCCCCATTGACACCATATAACTGCAGCGTATTGAATAGCTTCTCTCTTGGCACCTTGTCATATGCCTTTTCCAAATCGACAAAACTTAAATACAGATCTCTGTTATATTCCCATGCTTTCTCGACTATTTGTCGTAAAGTGAAGATCTGATCCTGGCAGCCTCTATTTGGCCTGAATCCAGCTTGTTCTTCACCAAGCTTTTCTTCCACAATTCTTCTCAACCGTTTCTCAAGTATACTTGCATAGATCTTGCCAGGAACACTCAGTAGGGGAAATACCTCTGTAATTCTCACATTCAGTTTTATTTCCCTTTTTATATATGGTTACTATTAGAGCTGTACTCCATTCATCGGGAATTCGTCCCTCTGTCCAGGCTTTCTGGACTATGCAGTGCAGCCACTGTAAGACTTTTATACCACCATACTTCAGCATTTCTGGTCGAATATCATCTACTCCTGCTGCCTTTCCACATTTCAAGCCTTTGATGGCTTTTTCTACTTCAAGTATGGATATGTATTCCTGACTGCATGTCTGGTCAGTGTTTTTTATCACTGCTTGTTTCATTTAGCAGTTTTTCAAAGTAATTACTCCATACTTCAAGGATATCTTTTTCTCCTGTTTTCATGTCACCTTTATCATCTCTAACTCCTTTTACAGCACTCTTTCCTCCATTCCTAAGCTTCTTCAACAACCTCCAGAATATTTTGCCACCTTCTTGATATTTATTTTCTATATTCTTGCCAAAGTCCTCCCATGACTTTTGTTTAGCTAGTTTTACACACTGTTTAGCTTTCTTACATTTGTCTCTGTATTCTGTAAGAGTAAAAGTTGACTTATTTGCCAGGAACTTTTGATATGCTTTCTTCTTTTCCTTCACTGCTTCTTTAACTTCCTGTGTCCACCAGGGAGTTCTGATTTTTTTATCCTTGCACACAACCTCACCACATGCCTCTCTGGCAGAATCAATCAATGTTTTCTTCAGAGTTTGCAACTGAATCTCCAAGGTTTGATTCCTGTTCTCAAACTCTTTCATTTTCTTTTCAATAATCTTTCTGTATTTTAGTCTACAGTTCACATCTGAGAGCTGCTCAACTTTTATTCGCTTTAAAACTTTCTTACATGTTATTCTTTTCAATATGAAATTCAATTTTATCCTGCTCAAGACTAAATAGTGATCACTTCCAATTTCAAATCCTCTGTACAATCTGGTGTCCTGCACCAGGGAGAAAACATCACTATCAACAATAACATAGTCAATGAGACTTTTCTTATTCCTAGCCTCTTCTCTCCATGTGAATTTGTGCACATTTTTATGTTGGAACATGGTGTTAGTAATAACCAGTATGTCCTGAGCAGAAATCCAACAGATATTTGCCATTATTTTGCTCTTTTCTCCAAATTTTCCCAAAATATTTTTGTATGTCTCACAATCATTTCCTACTCTGCTATTTAGATCCCCAACAAGGACCAACTTTTCCTTTTTCATTTTGTCAGTTGCTTTTTCTAAAGCATCAAAAAATTCCTCCACTTCTACCTTAGTAGAACTTTCTGTGGGACCATAGGCACAAATAAGTTTCATTGTCCAGTTCCCCATTCTCATTTTTGCCCACATTACTCTACTTGAGACTGACTGCCATTCAAGAAGATTAGCCTCATATTTTGTGTTGAATACTATGGCTACTCCTTCTTTTCCTTGATTGTCATTGCCTGAATATAACATTTTGTATTTATTGCTCAGAAAGATCTCACCAGTTTTGATCTTTTTTGTTTCAGTCATCCCTATTATGTCGATCTGGTACTTATCTAATTCCTCAGCTAGCTCCATTTCTTTGCCATTCAGGCTTCTTACGTTGATAGTACCGATCTTTAACTCTGGTGATGTTGAGTTGGAGTTTGTTTTCAGATTTGTTCCAGTAGCTGACTTTTCGCTGTTCGCCCTGGTTCCCTGGCGAAAACAACGGGGGCCTTGTTTAACCAGCGACGCCCCAGCCTGCATGAAATTTGGTCATGTTGTACCATCATTTTTTATTTTGGTTTAACCAATAAGAATACAATTTGGTTGGCTAAATCCCAAATTGCCAGCCCATCCTCGTTCGTTCAGTATCAAAGTAGATACCCAACAGGGTGCACCACGAGAAGGTGAGGATTGGACATTAGGTCAGAAGCCCTAGTCGGTTCTACGCATTCCTTTAAAGGCTATGTGGAGGTCTCCTCTCAATTATAGAGCTTTGACCCTTAAGCACCCGAAGGAGAACATTCGTGGAGAAATTAGGATGCTGCAGCCAGAAAGATTAACAGAAAGCGTGTCATGAACATATCGTAGAAAGGGTCTATCTTTGTGAAGCCAAAAATGGAAGGTATTTACATGATGTGGTTTATCATAACTCATTAAAAAAATTTCCATTTTCTGTATTTCATTATAACAAAAAAAAAAGATTAAAAATAATTAATGAATAACTTTCTTTTAAGCTTACACGGTGATCCGAATGCATTTTTGAAAATTATGGGGACAACTACCGTGTTTGAATAAAAACTTTAGTTTAATATAACTAAAATCTACATTCGATGTTTCTACCTTTATGTCAAGGCCATCTTCTGGAGCATACAACTATACACAGAAAACAAGCTACACTACAATCAAACTGGTTTGTTAAAGATACTGCCCAACCGCTACAACAGTTGTTGGCCTGACCTCTGGTGGAAAAAAAAAAATAAAAATTATACATCAACGCTAGAGTCCTCTTATTAGTGTTATCTGTTGTTGTAGAAATACATTGGGCGCAACAAGTATCTATCTGTATACATATACTAACATCATGATTATACTTGTACATTCCAGCCAGTTGGTATGGAATGGTTTCTTATACTAGCTGAAGATTGGCCAGAGTCCTGACTTTGTTGTTTGATGTTTGCCATCTTTGTTGTTGATATTTGGGTGGTTTATCAGGATTTCGCAGGATTCCTTAAATTTCCTTTCATACCAGGTTTTTGTGTGGTGTAAAGAGCGGGTGCTTTTCCAGTTGATTTGGTGTAAGGTGTTGAGTGCGTGGTCTGAGAGGTCTGTCTCACCATACTGGTTATATTTAATGTGTCTAATGTGTTCTTTCTTGCGTATAGGGATTGTCCGTCCTGTTTCACCAATGTACGGTAAGTTACAGGTGCAGCGGATGCAATAGACTCCAGGATGTGCTAATGGGAGGAGAGGAGTCGAATATGGTTTTAAGTTTAGTGGGTGGTTTAAAGGTGGCATTGAGGTTATAATGTTGTAGGATTCTGTTGATTTTTTCCAATAACCCTTTAATGTAACAGATGGCTATGGTTTTACTGTAATCTAAAAAAAGCTGTAATTAGCATTGTCTGCTAATTAAGAATTCATTGGAATAATACTAAAGTTCTACAGAAAAGTTATTTTCTTCTGGAAAGATTATATAAAGAAATCTTTGAAGCATGCATTCATAATCTTTACCTTGACAAAAAAAAAAAAAAAACGCCTTAAACATTCTCAATTTTAGGAAGTTATCCTAAATAATACTCCTCACTCGTGTGTGTTTCATAAAAATTATAATTAATAATGTAAGTGGAGTTATCCTCCTGCAGTTGATAATGCTTGAATTGTCACATGTTTGCAGTTTAATTGTGCTTCTTTTTGTTCATCTCTCTTTTCTACTGTATAGCCAAAAATTCTGCAAAAATATATAATAAATTAACTGGCATATTTATTTATTTTGATTTTACACACCCACTGGCCACTGAATTAGAACTTTTATTTAATACGATGTTGGTAGACTTTCTTTAGTCCATATTACAGCATGTATGTGGTTAGGCATAGAATCTAGGAGGAGTTGGGTTGAATCTATGTCTACAACATACCAGATGTTCACCAGACAGTCCTTTAACGGGCTCAGATTTGATGGAATCAATGGAGTTCAGATGCGGGCTTTGTGGTAGCCAGGGATGATTGTGGAAGAAGTCACCGTGATGCTCGCTGAATCTGCTGAACAAATCTTGTGTGATAGACAGTAGCATTGCTGTCCATGAAACAACTGCCACCTGCCAAATGAAAAGTTAATATTGCAGGCTGGACTTGATTGGCAACAATGTTCAGATATTCCTTGGAGGACACCTGACCTTCTAGCAAAATCAGGGTACCATACCAACAGAACATGCCTCACATTGTGACACCACCTCCAGAACCTTGAGTTCTGTTTACAAGGCAAGTTGGGTTCATTGCTTCATGGGACTCTTGTCAAACTCTCTGCCTACTGTCAATACAGAACAAGGTGTACCATAATTCATCACACCACAGAACTTCCAGTGATGGTGTTGCTTGCACCACTGTAGATGAACTTTCCAGTTCTTCACAGAAATCAGTGGTTTTCATATAGGCATGCAACTGGCAGTATACCAATCCTCTTCAGTTCCCTGTGCATAGTTCAGTGAGATATGGGTCAGGAACAGCCTTCATTAAATGTTTGTCAATTTCTGCACACAGGAGGTTTTGTTTGTCCGTACAAGTGTTCTCAGACAATGGCGATCTTGTTCCTGACACTCTCTCTTAGGACCATAGTTGCGCTTCTTAGACAAGCAATGTGGGTTATTTTTACACTGATTAAACACCCAGGATATCTCACCTTTTGAGAAACCAGACAGCTCTACTGTTATTAAAATTATAGATCCATCCAGACAAGTATCCACAATAACTGTTTATTGATCTCCAAAAGATTCTTTGTTTTTCAAATTGTGATCAATACTATATTGACAGTTACTGAGTAGCATTCTTTAATAATTGCCTACAACATGTGGTGATGCAGTGCACACGACCAAGTATTTTGCATTTACACACTGCATAAGTGATATCTTATGCACATCTTCATAAAGGTTTCTAATTCAGTAACCAGTATGTGTGGAATGTTATGTTGTAATAGTAATGCTTTCACACATTGTGGAGTTTCAATATGTATTTTAGGGAGCTATAAATTTTAGTTAGCAAATGGCATTGTTAATGGAGTAATGACTATTGAAAGCTTGATGTGTGAATACCTGTGAATGTTCTGTTATTTTTTCTGAATTATACCTAAAATAGAATAGAAAAAATTTAAATGCTTAATTTTTTTGTCATTTTATATTATTTGAACTTTTACAGATGGCTGTTTTTATATCAAAAAGTGCTCCACCAGCTCCAAATTTTGATGATGAAACTATAGAAAAAATTAAGGTAATAAATATTAAAATTATTTCTTTTAAACTGACAGTTTTTTTTTTTTTTTTTTTTTGAAAAAGTAGGATTAGCAAACCATTCAAGTATATATAAAAAATTTACAGCAAATTTTTATACATGGTGTAAACTATCAAGTTTAAAAATTCAGAAACTTATTTTTCTTTATTTGGTATTATAATTAACATATATCAAGTTTAATTTTTGGAAAAAAAATTTTTTTAAGTTTTCATACTGTTTTTCAACTCTGCTAAGAATTAGATTAAAATATGATGCCAACATTGTTCTTTGTTTCATCTTAAGCTTATTGGTGCTGTGATTCAAATAAAGGATGCATGACTGCTTTTATAGATTACTTTCTGGCAGTAGCTTAACCATTTCTAATTAATTTTCTGACACTTGATCACCAGAAACATTTGAATTCTCTCTATAGACTTAAGCACAGATTTTTCATGTCTTGAATTGTCTGTGCACTAATCTGAAATGATTTACTTAATATGACTAGGGTCAAAGAGGCTTTTGCATATCCTCTATATGAAATGTCATTTGAATTATAAGATTATTTATTTAACGTAATAAATTAAAAAAAAAAAAGAGAGAGAGAAAGTTTTGTGATTAGAAACTTTAATTGCAAGCAGTTTTAAGTAAAATGATAAATTTTAAATTGGAAAATTGGATGGTGTAACTTAAATAGCTGTTTATGGTTTTCAGTGAAGGTTCTAATGAACAAGAAGTAGCTGAATTTTTTGAAATTATTTCAAAAGAGTACCTGACAAAAAGGAATTAAAGGAGAAACCACACACACAATCCACTGAATTAGAAGCCTAAAATTATAATTAACTAAAACACTAAATTAGCTGTATACAAGATGGTGTTTAAACCAATTTTAACTTATGGATCTGAGAGCTGGGTTAGAAGTAAAACACTTGACCAAAGACTAGAGACTGCAGATATGAGAGTCCTGAGAAAGATTAGGGGCATGTAATGGCTGTAATGGCAATATCATATTAAAAACGAGGATGTTAGGAAAGAACTTGATATTGTCAGCATCCAGGAATGCATTAGCAGAGCTTATCTCAGGTGGTATGGTCACTTAAACAGAATGGGAGAGGAAAGATTAGCAAAACAAGTGTTCTCTGCCAGGTTGGCAGGAAAAAGACCCAGAGGGGAAGACCAAGATGTAGGTGGATTGATATGGTAAAAAGTGCCTTAGAAGACAGAAATATAAGACCTGATAATATTGGAGTCTTGACATTTAACAGACTGATTTGGAGGAAAATTATAGATAGGAATTTAGTAATGATGTAAATTTTTCATGTAGTACTATCATATCCTATACACCCCTTGAGGTATATATCAGAAATTTGATGATGATGAAATTAGAAAAAAAAAAAAAAAAAAAAAAACTCCCGAAATGATTTTCAGGAGTTTTTTTTTCATTTCATCTAATGAGAATTCACTTGTCAAGAAAAAGTATGACAAGGAAAGATAAATGGAAATGTACCATGGAAAGATAAACCACCAGACACCCACACATGAGAAATGAAATCATGTATCAACTGAAAATAATCTAAACTGAACCACCAGACACCCACACATGAGAAATGAAATCATGTATCAACTGAAAATAATCTAAACTGAACAACTTATCCTGACTGATACATTAGATGATGCATTAAATATTTTTCTAGAGGAAGAGATGAAGATTTGCTATCTGTACTTGCCAAAATCAGTTGACAAAGCTAAGACATCAACAATTGGAAACCCAACAAGTCTACAAAGCCGAAAGAATAGGTAAATTTTTGTAGTGGAACTATTGTAGATATCCCCCAAAATATTAATGATATCAAGATTCTATTGTAGAAATACAAATCAATCTGTTTCTGTCTGTACAAAGCATATTTGAAGCTCAGTGAGGACCCCCACCTTAAGTCATTTCACTGTTATTCATAAGGGCAGACCTGGAGATAGCCCTGTTCAAGGTAGTGTTGCTACCTTAGTGGGCAACCATACTTTTTTTCCAGTATGTGTCCAGCTTAATGCTGCTGTGGAAGCAGGTAGCCACCCCCCCCCCTTGTGTGTGTTTGTTTATCACTAAGTTTTGAGTTGACTCATATGACCTTGATAATCCTATATTGCAAGTACCTCAAAACTGGCTTAAATTTGATGGAAAGGGGGACTTGGCTTCCAGATCTGTTTTTCTAACATGTCCCACATCTTCTCAATGGAGTTCAGATCTGGGCTTTGTGGTGGCCAGGGATGATAGAAGTTGCTGTCATGCTAATGGACACAATACTATATGGGGTGGTTCTAACACGAATGGACAAGGCTATATTGTTGAATGTATAACAACCTCTTCCATTCTTAATGGATACATTACCTTCTTCCACATGCCTGCCTGTTCATATGCTGTAATAGATATTATAGTTTGCTCCCCTGCTTTTCCACTGTTCATGTGGAATGTTGAAGAGAACACTGTTTTTCTGTGACTTTCACTATATTCTCAAATGAATCATGTTCTTTCTCCTACACAGATATCCTTCAGCGATTACAACTAACAATTGTAACACTCCCAAATTTTGGGAAGTTTCTTGCAACTGCATTTGTTTAAATTTGGTTGATTTCTGAGTGCTGCTGCTGATTTCAAAAACAGTCTTTCTTTCTTAAATTTACTGCAATGTGGCATAGTGATTTTCTTCCAGAAGATCCTGTTAGTGGTATCCGATACGTGATCTGCAAGATCAGATTGACTGTAGTCGTGATTTCAGATGCATGTTCTCTTCAATGATCCACATGAACAGTGGAAAAGCAAGGGAGCAAACTGTAATATCTATTGCAGCATACAAACAGGCATTCACATGGAAGAAGGTATTACATCCGTGCTCACATGCAGCCACATATTGGGTTGCATTCTACCAGGGGATCATCATGTGAGTGTAAAAAAACCACCATGCTACATCACAGTAATTGAATAAAGAGTTTTTGGAATCTACAGCAGCACTCAGAAATATGGTTGCAAGAACCTTCCCAAAATTTGAGAAACATTAATCCTCAGAGATCCCAACTTACAACCTAATCCTCCCTCTATGGGCACTAGCCACGTGTTTCATTCAGTATTGCGTTGCCTTTGTGTGCATGTTATAATTGCTAGTTGTAATCCCTGAACATGTCTTAGTGACCGAGACAAAATAGTGGAAGCATTAAAAATAATGCTGTCACTACTCCATTAACCATGCTACCGGCCAAGACGTCTATAGACGCCAAGGTTATCATGGATGCGAAGTGCATATTAAAATTGCAATACCATTGGTATTACATTGAAATATATGATGGATACGAAGTGCATGAGGATGCGTATTTGATCCATAATGGCCGGTAAGGTGGTTAAACCTCAAGCATGATGTCTTCCCAGTACTTAGGCCTTAACCCATGTAAAGATACCCGTCTTGCAAAATTTGATGCTGAAGCAGTGATGTATGTTTCAGATTGTATCTTCCAGGTAGCAACATCTTTATCCAAAGCCATGGCAGAATCCAGTGCCAAGCAGCCAAAAAAAAGATCAAGATATATTTCAGATAACCTACTGCAGCTAATCTAAGCTCTTAAATGTGCTCATGCCAAAGCATGTTATGTGTCAAAGTCAAAATGAATCTTGGGTAGAGTTTGCATCTATGAATTACACAACTAGTGCAAAAGTTGTTTGAGATAAGATCCAGAAAATGAAGACATTTTAGGGGAAAGCTTCGCTAAAATATCAGCTGTAGCTTGCTATATTCCTGATTTTTTGATATTGAAAGAACAGAAATAGAAACAACAAACTTTTTTTTTATAAATGAGCAAAAGCTGTACAGTCAGGTGGGAGTCAGATGAAATTCTTCGTCCAGTGGGAAACCACTGCTTTGCTTATTGTAAGCCTGGAAGCGACTTGAAAAAGTTCCAAGTTTGGTCTTTAGAGCAGAATTTCCAGATTATGTAAAAGAATACCAAAAAAATTATGAAATTAATTTAAACAAAAATCCTTAATTCACTCACACTAATGTACTAGAGCAGTGATTTTCAACCTTTTTCATAAAATGTCACACCTAGACTAATTATTAAAATTCTGCAACACACTAAAAGTATATTCTTTTAATTTTTTTGACAATCTGGCAAAAAATAGGCATAATTTTGATTGATTTACATACAAAAGATATTAATAATAGTAATTACTTATCCTTGTTGGGAGCTTCAAGGGAATAAATGTACAAATTACAACATTATTTCTTTCAATTAATTTGTTTTCACAAATCTCGCAGCACACCGGTTGAAAATCGCTGTACTAGAGGTTTACAGAAAAACTTTTTGTGGGTGGGAGCCATATAAAATAAAAATTAGTCATTCATTAAGAAAGAACTAAAAAGAGCTCTTGTACTGTCTCATGATAGCAGTAGGATCTGGTGACATCTATTATGAGATAATGATAAAACATATTCTACCATCTTCTGTCAATCTCCTTCTCTTACTTTACAACAGAATAATTACTAAGGAGGAGTTTCTGATTTATGGCAAAAGTCAGTTGTCATTGCGATCTCAAAAAGTGCCTATACATATTTTGCTAAAAACTCACTTCTCAGAGTTAAGAATGGAAGAAACTGTTATTCCAGTAGCAAGCAAGCCTGAAATTATGCATTAGCAGTCTATGACCCATTTATGTGGGTTAACGTAACATTTTGCTTTCCACTAGCCAAGTTTTGGTGGAGTGCCAGCACTTCACTTGAGAGAGGAAATTACCAAAATCCTGAATAAACATGACCTGACCTCTTGTTACAGACCATATAGAAAATTGGCATCCCTTATCTGCTTCACTAAAGACCAACCACTTCCCCTAGACCTACCTGGTGTATACCAGGTCCCTTGCAGCTGTAAGCTGTCTTACTTTGGCCAAACAGGCAGGACGGCGAATATCAGAATTTCGGAACACAAGGACTACATCTGGTTTCACCAATGCTTTGTTATTAGATCAGGCTACTTACCTCCCCCATTGAATGCAATCCCACCAACTCACAAATTAGAAATCTCCATAGGCTCCTTAAGATGGTCACTTCTTGGCCTGTGGAAGTTACTAACAAATTAAAACCTTTTAACTCTAGACACCGTCGTATTTATGGGCTCCCAAAAATACATAAACAAAATGTGCCATTACGTCCCATAGTGGATGGCATTGATTCCTCCATGTACAAATTAGCCAAACATTTAGCCAAAGCTCTCGCACACTATCACACACAAAAAAACTCAGCCCACTTCAAAGCCAGTGTAGAAAACCTTACACTCCAACATACTGATATAATGGTCAGTTTTGACGTCTCCTCTTTATTTACAAATGTCCCACTCAAGGAAACCTTAGAGCTCATCCAAGCCAAATCCCCCCCCCCCCCCCCCCCCCCCCCCCCCCCGATATCTCAGCTCTATTTCGGTTCACAATGAACTCAGGCTATTTCGTTTGCTAGGGAAAATTCTACAAACAAATAGAAGGGACAGCCATGGATTCACCACTCTCCCCACCCTTGGCCAACTTCTTTATAGGGACTTTTGAAGAGAAAGCCTTAAACTCTGACCCACAAAAACCTACCATATGGCTTCACTACGTTGATGATGTGTTTGCTATTTGGCCACATGGCTCTGATACACTCCTCTCCTTAACGCACTTAAACAACCAACACCTCAGAATCAAGTTCATCCTGGAAAAAGAGGAAAACAACAACCTCCCTTTCCTAGACACACTAGTCACTTGCCAGCCTGGAACCTTGGTTTTCTCAGTTTATAGAAAACCCACCCATACAGGCAAGTACATTCACCAACACCCCCCCCCCCCCTTTACAACAATATAGAGTTATTAAGACACTATACAACAGGGCTAAACTAATCTGTTCAAATGGCAATGCCCTAACCACTGAACTAAATCACATCGTTAACACTTTCTCAGCCAATGGCTATAACTCCCCAAAAAATATTGAAACCAGTAACCCCCCCCCCCCCCTTCACAAAAAAGATTACTCTAAATCCATCACCATTCCTTACATCCGTGGCACCTCCGAAAAAATTATCAAAATCCTGAATAAACATGACCTAACCTCTTGTTTCAGATGAAAATTGGCATTCCTTATCTGGTCCACTAAAGACCAACCACTTCCCCTAGACCTACTTGGTGTATACCAGGTCCTTGCAGCTGTAAGCCATCCTAGTTTGGCCAAACAGGCAGGACAGCGAATATCAGAATTTCAGAACACAAGGACTACATCCGGTTTCACCATTACAGCTACAGCCACTCTGGGCTTGCAGACCATACTCTGGATACACGCCACAGAATACGGTGGAAGAAAGCCACAGTAATACACTGCAGCAAGTATAAATTTGAAAGACTATTCATGGAATCAGCCTCAGCAACCTCAACAAATTTGGATGCATGAGACCACCCCAAATTTGGGAGATGTACATCTTGAGAACTTCAGCCCGAATGCCAAGAATACCTAATATAACCCGCTAGGGGGACACCATCAGGACTTTAGTAGGAAAAACAGTAGTTTCCTTGCTTCTACCTCATTTGCTGTTTTTAGTGCCTGCATGCACGTGTCTTACTCTTATGTTCCCATGAAGATGGCAATGTGACGTTGCCGAAATATAGGAAGTATATATTAAAGTTTATTTTAATTTATATTTCAGCATACGTTGTGAATTCCTTAAGTTATTTAGTAATCACTTGAGAGAGGAATGCAGCTTTTACTAATCTGGCTGAGCCATATACACCAAAGAAGATATTTATTTATTTATTACTTATGTAATAATCTGGAACATTGAAAAAGCTTATGAGACTGCCTGGAGATAAAGCTTATTGAAACACCTCTATAATCTAGGTCTCATGGAGCATCTTCCTGATTTTATTAAAAACTGTAGCTAAATCTTTCAAGTCTGAGTGGGAAGCACATTATCATAAGCATTTTGTCAAAGAGTGTGTTTGTCTTAGTGTGATGCTCTTTGCTGTCAAAGTGATCTTAGTCACTGAACAATTTTCTCCCACAGTAGTCAATACTTTATATGTTGATGACTTCACAATATACTATCATTCTTGTAATCTATGGGTTATTGAAAGGCAACTTCAAAAAGTCATCAATCACATCTCTTCTTGGGCTCTTAATAATGGGTTCAAGTTTTCAGCAGAAAAAATGTGCCTGTAAGTGTGCATTAATGTAATATGTTAATTTTGCCCTTTTTTCATATATAACCTGTAAAATTGGGAGCATTAAATTAATTTGCTTACTTCCACGTAGCTACAAAAATCTATCACCGTGTGTGCAAGTGACTGTAGTGTCTAAACAGTAGGCACTAAACTAAAAAAAATATGCCTCTGCAATTTGTGACTACAGCTTAAGTTCTCCCACATGCCATAGGCCAAAAGAGACTGACTAGAGTGTATTGAGTCTTCATAAAATCAAACAGCTGATGGATCTATGGATCTCTTAATCTAACAATGTTTATTTTCCGAGTATCTTTACGGTCACTGAAGTCCACTAATTGGAGGTTTTTTTTTTTTTTTATTTATTTATTTTTATTTTTTTTAACCTCCATGCTGAATAATTTAGATTGTAAATGTGCAGTCTTCCAACATGTATTGTGACACTTGATCTCAATTTTGGCAGAAAATCAGATTATGGTGCTAAAAAAATAAAATTGATAGTGAAAAGGATTCAGGAATCAATATATGGTATTTCTGCAGGTTGAGACACATTCTTATCTGATCTTATCATTTTATAATTACGGTTTGTGTATGTGTACACACAGGGCTCAACAAATACACTCTGTGATGAGTAGATTTCATAAGCTGCTGAATAGTTAAACTAGACAATTTTTTCAATTTTTTTTAACTCTAAGAAAACATAGAAGAGCGTGCATAATTAAGTAGCCATTCTAGTAACAAAAATTAATGTAACAAATTATATTGTCAAAAAAAAAAAAAAAAATCGGTGTTGTTACCGTTCTTCCCATTATTATTTATGGGAACTTCATGGAAAGATGCTCACACAGTGGAAATGGAAACAACAATACAGTACTACTAATCACTTTATGGGACTCCTTTTGAGTTACTAGGATATATCATAAAAAATGGGGAGAGAGCCTTGTATGTTTGTATGGTGCCATGAATCAGATAACAAAAGTAAATTTTTTTATGGGGAAATAGGTTTCTTCTTATTAAAATATTTTTATACTTGTCACAGTATCTCTGTACTATGAAAAGTAATATTTTTTTTTTTTCTCTTTCTTTCTTTTAGCTTTGTATGAGTAATCATTATACTGCTGCTAATTCCCATCTTGATCTCAGCAAATTTCATGATAACCAAGGTTTGTTTGTTTTATTTAGAGAACTTTTAGTACACAGGAGACAAAAATTATTGAATAAATTTTGTTTTCTATAGCATTATCTGTTCATAATGGTAATATTTTCATATTGTAATTATTTTCATGATATTGAAACTGAATAAGAATTACTGGAATTTGTTATATAAATAATTCAAGTCAGATGACCAACATGTTTTGCTAATAGAGTAGTTAAATAAGGTCTTAGTTGAATTAGATAGTTAATATATAGAAGTATATTATATGAACCATTGATAATGCAACAATGAATGACTTGTTCTATCAG
This sequence comes from Typopeltis vanoorti, assembly GCF_054136105.1. Taxonomy (NCBI): domain Eukaryota; kingdom Metazoa; phylum Arthropoda; class Arachnida; order Uropygi; family Thelyphonidae; genus Typopeltis; species Typopeltis vanoorti. Next base: position 16,126,386 of record NC_143558.1, read on the forward strand.
TGCTGTTCAACATGATCTAATTAGGGATTTCTGTGCTGTACAGATAATTCTCCTTTTTTTTTTTTTTTTTACTTCCACTAATGAAAGGTTGTAAACGTATAGTACATTAGGACTCTGGGTGGAATAAGGATTTTTTATTCTTTTTTAATTAATTTATTTTATTATATTTTTTCATTTACTTTTTATATAATCAGGAAGCTTCACTCTGGAGATCACACATGTAATTTACTATATATATATATATATATATATTACTTGGATTGTGGCTTTCTTAGAATAAATAATTGCAATGAACTGATTGTATAAAAGGTCAAGCGCTTCTCTGTGTCTTTTTATCATCTGTAAAAATGCATAATGCATTGTCCTTTAGAGTATCTGTAATTTCTCACTTTTTGTCTGGAATGATGAAAAGATTTATTTTGAAGATACCTACCATAGTGACTAGTATGGTAGGTTTTCAATAAACTTCCATGCATTAAGGGAAGAGTCCCTATCCAGACCGGTTTCGACCTTTATTGAGGTCTCATCAGTGGGAGCCAGACCCAGAGGTCGTGATACCAAGGTGGAAGTAATGGAGAAGGTCATATTTATTAAATTTATTATAGTCTAACCAAGTGGGAAAAAACTTCCAACATCTTTCTCTAAATCCAGACTAATTTTATAATAAGGTGAGACACCTTTTGGCAACTCACATAGGTAAATATGACTTCTCCATTGCTTCCACCTTGGTATCACCACCTCTGGATCTGGCTCCCACTGACGAGACCTCAAGAAAGGTTGAAACCAGTCTGGGTAGTGGCCCTTCCCTTAATGCATAGCATTATGTTTGTCTGCAAGGAGATGTGCTTTGCATTATAGGAGATACTAAGACAAGGAGTGTGAGAGCTTGGTCCTTTACCACGGGTTGCCTCAGTCCTAACTTTGTTTGCTTACACTTGGATAAAGGATTAAATTAAATTTATTATAGTCTAACCAAATGGGAAAAACTTCCAACATTTCACAAGACTAAATCCAGTTATACATTATATGGATATTATTAATCCATTGATGGGCACTACTTAAAAGATGTGGACTCTGCCCAGGTGCCCATATAATTGCCTTTTATTAGTGTTTCGAAATTTCACTGATCAGGTGGAAAGCTAGATCAGTGAAATAACACTTCACAAGGTTGGAATGCAGTTGCTGTTATTGTCAACACAGAAACACTCAGAATCAATAGGATGTCTTTATGTATCAGACTGTTATAACAATACAGAAAATGTATCTGACCACCAAAGAAGGTCGATCATGCTGCATTAGGATGCAAAGGCTGTGAAGACATGCCTCTGCTGTAATCCTCTGGAGAATGAAGAAAATGGTGTCACAAGAGATGAACATTTTGCAGAGAATAATGTCACGTGTACTGACTGATGACCTTGGACTGACAGCATATCATCGTTCTTCTGGACACTTCCTAACACCACAACTTATTCAGCAGAGGATGTTAAAAACCAAAGGCACTTCTCTGGAAGTACGCAAACAACAGTCACAGGCATCCTCTTGACAGATGAGAAGATTTTCACCATTGAAGAGTCTTTTAACCACTAAACGATTGGGTATATGCACCGGATGGTCGCTGATCATATACCCTAGCAACCAGAATTCTGAGAGGTCATTACTTAATGCTAGTGATGGTTTGGTGGGAGGTGACATATCAGGGTGTATCCAAGTTGCATTTTTGCAAGAAATGAGTCAGAACCTCTACCAGAGCGTATCAAGACACCATGCTGTAACCTGTGGCATAGATGCTGAACAACACCTTGTTTCACGGTAGGCATTGGACCTCCGCACAAAGCAAGGACCACACAACAGTGGTTGGAAGCAAATGTGCCTGACCACATATCACCATCTGATGGGCCATCTGGAAGTCCCAATTGGAATCTGTTGGACTTCAAATTGTAGCCGGAGCTTGAGAGAGTAGCCTGCAAGAAACGACGCCCCAGCATCGCCATGCTGAAGGTGGAGTTGGAGTGAATAGTGTCAGTTTCCATTGGATGTTGTGCATGCAGCCATCAGTATATAGCCTCAAGACTTTGGGCATATGTGAAGGCGAAAAGGGGGACATTTCAAACATTCAGTGCTGCTGTATGCACGTTATACATGTCGTTTGTATGTGCATGATTTACCGATAGATTAAAGGCTTATGCACTGCTCAAGTTATAACAGTATTTATGGCCTGACCAGATACGTGCAAATTCAGTCTTTAGGAAAACACACACACACATGCTGATAAAGATGATTGCATAGAAAAGGTGTGAATGATGACTCACTGCAATCATTCTCCTTTTCTTGTTAAGTCACTGTAGTCTAGCATTCAGAACAGTGGATGTGTTATAGATGGTAATGTTTAACTTACATCTCAGTAAGTAATATGCTTCCACTTGTCATATACAACAAAAGAGAGATGACACACAAGTAGGATCAACATCACATTTATTTTAATTTAAATTAGTGATATCAGAGAATGCTATAACATAATTAGGAATCTTTTGCCTCACAACAGTTGGGAAACCAATTATATACAGTATATTAGTGCTGGAACATCATGAGTATAGATCTACATTCTCATAATCTACATTCCACAGTCCCAATATCATCAGTATCATTCTCCTTTGCACTCTCTTCCCTGTATCTGTATTGTCTCGGAAATCAGAAGACCAGATTTGCATATAGTAGTGCAGGTGATGATTGCATCAAGGCAATATGACTTTCTTAGCCTTTCCTATCAGTGTTCATTTCAGCACCCCATAACTTCCACTTCATGTTTACTAAAAGTCCAAGATTCCTTACCTAATCATTGTAGCATAATCCCATCAATATAATATGCTGTTGGATATCTTATCACACTGTGGCGCATAACTTGATATTTACTAACATTGAACTAATAGCCATGCTCACAATTCTAGCATACTCAAATCATACTGGAAGTGCTGCATGTGATAGTTGTGGCTTAGTTTTCCTGTATTGTATGGAAACATGCATGTCATAACAGAATAATCATATAAAATTATATTCTGTTCTATTTGCATACAACTTTTCAGCACTAACACCTAAGATGCTTAGGTGACAATTTTGTTTTGAAAAAAAAAAAAAAAAAAAGAAAGAAAGAAATATTACATAAGCTCACCAGTGGAATAATTTCCATTTTTTATGATAATCCCACCTCCATAAGGTTATAGCAAGTGCTATTGACAGGCTATTAGAGTTGCATAATCTAGGATCCTTCTTTCAGAGACCAAACTGTCACTTTTTTTCTTTCTTTAAGCCACTTCATTCTTCTAATATGCAAAGTCGTTGGGTATAAAATGTCATCTGTCACCTAACTACTTCTGCAAACATTCATGCTTCAACATGCTCCACAACTTATTCATTACAAAGTAGAAACCATCCATCAGCCATCTAGACTAACATTGATTACCATGTATGGTGTTTGTCAGGGCTTTTCATACTCATAGCATCTTGTTGAAAATTGGTAAATGCATAATTTATTTTGTATAAAAATTGTTTTTATTAGGAATAATGTTCAGCAGCTGTTAAAGAAAGGAAATATTTTAGTATTGGGTTGACAAATAAGTTCGTTTGGTTTTTCAGAGTGGAAGGAAACATGTTTTATTTAATATATATAATATATTCAGTTATATATTGACCCTCTTTATCAGTGACCTCTTGCCATCTGTCCACCACTACAATCACCACTTCATTATGCCACGTTCATAAAACTCCTAAGGTTTACTGCCGAAAAACTGATCCAGGTGTTTTTGACAGCCTCCTCATTACCAAAGGTTTTCCCCATTCAGAGAATTCTGCAGTGATCGGAATAAATGGTAATCAGAAGGTGCCAGGTCCGGTGAATACGGAGGATGCAGCAAAACATTCCAGCCAAGACATAACAATTTACTCAAGGTTGTTAATGATGTGTAGGATCTGACATCGTGGTGAAAGACAACTCCTTTCTGATTTGCCAATTCAGGGCGTTTTGTGCTAATTGCATGGGCCAGTTGCGTTAACTGTGAGCAATAGACAGTTGAATCAATTGTTCTGCCTGACGGTAACAGCTCATAGTGGACAACACCTTTATAATTCCACCACACGCAGAGAGCATGATTTTCTTTGGGTGCAATCCCGCTTTCGAGGTTGTTTGCGGCAGTTCGCTCTCATGTCCTCCCCCCATGATCTTTTACATACCGCGTTATCGTACACGGCCCATTTTTCATCTCCTGTAATCATCCGCTTCAAAAATGGGTCATTTTCTTGACGACGTTGCAGCAAATTACAGATGGATATGCAAGCAGTCATATTGGCCTCGGTCAATTCATGCGGCACCCAAACATTAAATTTTGAAACGCATCTCAGCTTGTGCAAATGGTTTTCAGTGTTTGTATGGGATATGTTCAGTACTGCAGCAATCTTCTGCGCTGTTTGTGACAGATTTTTGTCAACAATACTCGAATCAACCTCGGTTGGGTGACCAGCGCAAGGCGCATCATTGACATCGAAATCTCCAGAACAGAATTTGGCATATGTGTTCTGTTAAGGCACCATCCCCATATACACTGCATATTTTTTTGTGGGCCTCTGCAGCTCGTTTGCCTTTTTTGAAATAAAAAAGCAAAATATGCCAGTAATGTACGTTATTAATGACCGAAAATTCACTGAAAGGTTATGTGAAATGTCGCCTTTCAACTGCACAATAGCGACAGGGCGAAGCAGCATAAACTTGTACAAATGCAAAAAGCCGAACGAACTTATTTGCCAACCCAATAGATTGCATGAAATTACAATCTACTTAATTGAAATTACACTTGTTTTATGGCATCTATGTGATGACCATTTCTGCTAAATATGATGGCTGATAAGTTGTCTATATCATAATTACATGAATATTAAAGAGATTGTAATTAAAGTTGAAAATTTTCATATTGTCTTCAGAAAGTAAATGGTTATCTGCTTTGTGTGTGTGTGAGAGAACACTGATTTTCATACAATAGTTTTCATTCTCTGCTAAGAAGGATGTCAATAAATTAATTTTGTGATAATTTGAGGCCACAGACACACGAATAAAGTAGAAGGATACATTTCACATTTGCTTTCTTGTGTAGTAATGAGATCATCCAATGTCAAAGTAGAACCAAGAGATGATTTTGGCTTACTAAACCAAAATCTCAGTTTTGGTTTAGTTCATTTTAATAGATTCTAAGTACTAAATGATTGAATTCTGCATAGAAATTGCTTCTTTTTAAAATGTTTTTACTCTTGCAAGCAGTCTGGTTTAATCACAAAATGAAATGCTGTGAAAAATTTTCATTATGATTCTTAATGCCAAAATATTCAAAAGTTATTTTAAACAGTTATGACTTCATTGTTTCAAAATGTTTCTCCCATTTCCACACAAATGATTCAATTTCCAGCAAAATTCAGTTCACCTCACCAATTTTTGTAATGCTTTCAGATACGAAATTTCAGTGAAATTTGTGTAGCTAAATTGAGATTTTGGTTTAGTAAGCCAAAATCATCTCTTGGTTTTACTGTGACATTGGATGATGTCATTACTACACAAGAAAGCAAATGTGAAATGTATCCTACTTTATTCGTGTGGCTTTATTTGTGACAAATAAAGCAAACATATAGCTAATGGTTGCTTATACATTTTGTGAAACACATCTAAAAAGGTTGCATTATATTCATATATAAAATATATGATAGCTACTTAAAGCTAAAATAAATTAACATAAATTACATTTTTAAAATGTATTACTAATGGATTTTAGAAAGCAGTTTGTCATTTTTTTCCACCAATAGATTTGCTCTCAGATGGTATATATGTTCCTCTTGCAAGAGCAGGTGTGATGAATATGGTGGTCAGAATTATCAAAGAACACATTCCTGAGGTATGGTTCTACTGTAATATTTAATAGAATATATGTATTTACTTGTGTTTAATCATTTTAAAGATTATCTTAAAAGTAATTATCTAGAATTATTTTACTAGATTGACACTTGTGATTGTGCCAATAAACTTTCAGATAAATTCTGCTCAAGGATATGTCCAGAAGCTATGCTGGACATATCCTCCAGCCCTTAATAACATGTTGTAATAGCACGTGCTAGAGCTAGTGGGTTTCTGTCACCATCACGTTGACAATCAGATGGGATAAGATTATACATTTCGCCTTGCTACAATTTGCTGTTTGCATGTTGGCCATCACATATTGTGATATGTTCTTCAATTGTAACCAAATCCACATTGAGGAGGGAATGCATTTGTTTCAGGATATATTAGAAAATAATTAAGAAGAATGCTATATTTGGTTGGTATATTTAAATTATTAAAATGTGTAAATATTTGCCAATTCAGGGCGTTTTGTGCTAATTGCATGGGCCAGTCGCGTTAACTGTGAGCAATAGACAGTTGAATCAATTGTTCAACTGTCTATTGAATCATCATTAATAAGCCATATGAAAATGGCAGATATAAGGGCAAGAAAGGGCAGATGTGAACAGAAGTAATTTCATTGCTAGCAAATGAATTATTAATAATTTATATTGTTGTATTATTATATTTGTGTCCAATAAGTTGCTAGGGCAGAGCAAATTACATGTGATGCTCTGAAATCTAGACATGCATGTTGGCATATATGATAAGTATAATTTAAAAAAAAAAAAAAAAAAAAAAGAACAAAAAACTTATGAGGAGAAAGAAAGATATGTGTTATAAATAAAATATAGCAAGAAATTGGTATATTTTATTAAAAATATACGTAATAAATATCTTCGTTGAAAGTTTTTCACTTGGTTATATATTATAAATATAAATAAAAGATACCAAGAAATTATATACTTGGTTTTAATCCATTATCCAAGTGTAAGAGAGAACTTATAATACCTTTGCCATGAATTACCCTAGTCCTGAAAGATACTTCAGGCACAAACTTTGTCTTCTTACACTTGGATAATGAATTAAAACCAAGTATATAATTTCTTGGTATCTTTTATTTATATTTATAATATAACCAAGTGAAAAAACTTTCAACGAAGATATTTATTACGAAATATAAATAACTAACCAATATTAAATAGCATTTGCATGCATTGGTAGCTTAGCAAATAACTATGGAGGAGATTATTATCCATTGCACTAATAATGTTGATCAGGTAATTCATCTACGCATGGCAGCAATACCCACCACACCTAGATAAATATGTGCGAGTTGATAGAGCAGCAAATCATCTTGTACAGTTTGTTGTGTGCTTTATGTGTATTGTATTTATTTATATTTTGCTTTGCTTTCTAAGAATTTTCTTTTATTCACTGATCATCAGTATACACTATTTACATTGTAATGTACATAAATAATTTCAGATCATCAGAATTATCACCCTGATTGCAGATTCTACCTTGAAATCACAAGGTTTTTTGTCAGGAGGCTCTGTTTTTCTGTCTTAGCAATCATAGATATCCTACATAGGCGAGTATTTTGTGAGAGATCAACATACGTGGTCCTCTTCTTATAATACATAGGATACATTTTTATTATACATTATTCAACAGACACAAGCAAAACAAGTAGTTTTATTGTATCACTAAATGCAGTATGGCCACATTTACAGTCCATCTATTATATTTAGAGACAACTAGAATGAGGGGTGCTTAAGAGTCAAAGCTGTATAACTGAGACTTCCACATTGCCTTTAAAGGAATGCGGAGAACCGACCAGGGCTTCTGACCTAATGTTCAATCCTCACCTTCTCATGGTGCACCCTGTTGGGTATCTACCTGGATACTGAACGGACGAGGATGGGCTGGCAATTTGGGATTAGCCGACCAAATTGTGTTCTTATTGGCTTAAACCAAAATAGGAAATGATGGTACAACATGACAAAATTTCATGCCAGATGGGGCGTCGCCCAGTTAAACAAGGCCCCCCGTTGTTTTCACCAGGAAACCAGGGTGAACAGCGAAAAGTCAACTACTAGAACAAATCTAAAAAAACACCCCAACTCAATATCACCAGAGTTAAAAATCAGTACTGTCAACATAAGAAGACTGAATGGCAAAGAAATGGAGCTAGCTGGGGAATTAGATAAGATACCAAATTGATATAATAGGGGTGACTGAAACAAAAAAGACAAATACTGGTGAGATCTTTCTGAGCAATAAATACACAATGTTATATTCAGGCAATGACAACCAAGGAAAAGGAGTAGCCTTAGTATTCAACACTAAATGAGGCTAATCTTCTTGAATGGTAGGCAGTCTCAAGTAGAGTGATGTAGACAAATATCAGAATATGGAACTGGACAATGAGACTCATTTGTGCCTATGGTCCCACAGAATGTTCTACTAAGGTAGAAGTGGATGAATTTTTTAATGCTTTAGAGAAAGCATCTGACACAACGAAAAAGGAAAAGTTGGTCCTTGTTGGGAATCTAAATAGCAGAGTAGGAAATGATTGTCAGACATACAAAAATATTTTGGGAAAATTTGGAGAAAAGAGCAAAGCTAATAATAATGGCAAATATCTGTTGGATTTCTGTTCAGGACATGGACTAGTTATTACTAACACCATGTTCCAACATAAAAATGTGCACAAATTCACATGGAGAGAAGAGGCAAGAAATAAGAAAAGTCTCATTGACTATGTTATTGTTGATAGTGATGTTTTCTCCCTGGTGCAGGACACCACAGTGTACAGAGGATTTGAAATTGGGAATGATCACTATTTCGTCTTGAGCAGGATGAAATTGAATTTCATATTGAAAAGAATAACATGTAAGAAAGTTTTAAAGCAAATAAAAGTTGAGCAGCTCTCAGATGTGAACTGTAGACTAAAATACACAAAGATTATTGAAGAAAAAAATGAAAGAATTTGAGAATAGGAACCAAACCTTGGAGATTCAGTGGCAAGCCTTGAAGAAAACCTTGATTGATTCATCTAGAAAGGCATGTGGTGAGGTTGTTTGCAAGGATAGAAAAATTAGAACTCCATGGTGAACACAGGAAGTTAAAGAGGCAGTGAAGGAAAAGAAGAAAGCATATCAAAAGTTTCTGGCAAATAAGTCGGCTTGTGCTCTTAGTTCTGTATTCTTACCTAGACAAATGTAAGGAAGCTAAACACTGTGTAAAACTAGCTAAACAAAAGTCATGGGAGGACTTTGGCAAGAACATAGAAAATAAATATCAAGCCACCTTCTCAATATTTATTTGATTAAGATGATAAAGGTGACATGAAAACTGGAAAAAAAGCTATTGTTTAAGTATGGAGTATTTACGTCGAGAAATTGCTAAATGAAACAAGCAGTGATAGCACGGTGGCAAAAAACACTCAACAGACATACAGTCAGGAATACATATTCATACTTGAAGTAGAAAAAGCCATTAAAAGCTTAAAATGTGGAAAGGCAGTTGGAGTAGATGATATTCGACCAGAAATGCTGATGTATGGTGGTATAAAAGTCGTGCAGTGGCTGCACTGCATAGTTCAGAGAGCTTGGACAGAGGGATGAATTCCTGATGATTGGAGTAGCGCTCTCATAGTACCCATATATAAAAAGGGAAATAAAACAATGTGAGAATTACCGAGGTATTTCCCCTACTGAGTGTTACTGGCATGATCTATGCAAGTATACTTGAGAAACGGTTGAGAAGAATTGTGGAAGAGAAGCTTCGTGGAGAACAAGCTGGATTCAGGCCAAATAGAGGCTGTCAGGATCAGATCTTCACTTTATGACAAATAGTTGAGAAAGCATGGGAATATAACAAAGATCTATATTTTAGTTTTGTAGATCTGGAAAAGGCATATGACAAGGTGCCAAGAGAGAAGCTATTCAATACGCTACAGTTATATGGTGTCAATATGGCATTATATCAAGCAATACTTAGTCTTTATTTGTGTTGTAAGTCAGCAGTTAGAATTGAAGGAAGTACAGGGAGATGGTTTAATGTTAAATCTGGTGTGAGACAAGGATGTACATTATTCCCTTTGTTTTTCATTATTTATATGGATCACATTATGAAGGAAAGTGGTATTAGACATGTTATCAAAATTAGAGATGTTAATGTCAGCTCTTTGCTTTATGGACAATTATACTTATTAATAAATCTGCTACAAGTCTGCAAGATTCCCTGACTAAATTGAATAACTGCTGTAATAGATATAGTATGAAGGTCAGCAATAAAAAGACAAAGACAATGAAAATAGGCAGAACCGTTGAAAATGTCAATTGTGTTGTGAACGGAGAACCTGTGGAACAAGTAAAACATTTCACCTACTTATACACAATTTTAATGAAGATGGTAAATTAAATATGGAAATATACAACAGAATCAACAAAGCTGGTATGGTGGGAAGTCAATTGAATAAATTCATATGGAATAAGAAAGAAATTAGCCAGAACACTAAATTAGCTGTATACAAGACATTATTCAATCCAGTCTTAACTTATGGATCTGAGAGCTGGATCAGAAGTAAACCACTTGACCAAAGACTAGAGACCACAGATATGTGAGTCCTGAGAAAGATAAGAGGCCTGAACAGATGGCATCAATGGCAATATCATATTAAAAACGAGGATATTAGGATATAACTAGACATTGTCAGCATCCAGGAATGTGTTAGCAGAGCTAATCTCAGGTGGGTCACTTAAACAGAATAGGCGAGGAAAAATTAGCAAATAAAGTGTTCTCTGCCAAGTTGGCAGGAAAACGACCCAGAAGAAGACCAAGATATAGGTGGATTGATATGGTACAAAGTGCCTTAGACGACAGAAATATAAGATCTGATAATATTGGAGTCTTGACAAGTAACAGACTGATTTGGAGGAAAATTGTAGATAGGAAGTTAGTAATGATGTAAATTTTTCATGTAATACTATCATATCCTGTACACCCTTTGATACATGGGAGGAATTTGATGATGATGATAACAACTAGAATGAAATTAGGTCTACATAATAGAAAAACAGATTCCCTCCCACCGATGCTGTACTTCATACACTCAGCAAAACAATTTTATGGTGGCACCAACACAGTACTAACTCAATACATTTGTTCTAACGTCTTTTAAATTTGCAGTTGCAAAGATTACCTGGTAATGCCTGTTTATAATGCAGAAACCAAAGGATTTATTGAAACCAAATAAAGATGTGTGTGTGTGTGTGTGTGTGTGTGAAAATCAATTTGACTGCTTTTCAGATTTTCTATAATCATTACAACAGTCACAAATAAACTAACATGGTGCATAAACTATCTGAAAATGCACCCATCCCAGCACAGAAGGGGCATAGTACATACAGTAAAATGAGTTCCTGCAGTCAGCATAACATGTATCTAACACTCTGTGGTGTAAACATGATAAATAAATCTTAAAGAAAGTGCTTTTTTTTTTTTCCCATCTACATTAGCATTTGTTCTCTACCAACAAAATCTTAGTTCTTAGCGCCCTTCTTAGTTTTTCAACTTCCTAGGGGAAGGGGAGTAACTGTTTCTGCTGGCTTTTTTATATTGTATTTTTGATGTCTCTAGATTTTATCATACACCTATGCTTTGTCTTGATGATTAATCTGAAAAGATTTTTCTCCCCTCTTAAAACTGCAGTCTTTGATTATTTTTTGTAGTAAATTGCCTGTGCCTGATTTCACTATCTTTAAATCTACATGGTGTTAACCAACTAACCAACTATAAATATTCTGTATTTCTGCTGTAGGCATTAACTGTTTTGGATTGATTGAATTATCTCAATTTAAAAAAAAAAAAAATTCATGCCCCACACTATCCAAAAACATTATAGATAGTGGGGAACGATACTTAGAATTCAATCAGGACTGAAAAGGTTTCAACTGAAGCACCATTGCAGTAGGAATTTCCTTTTCTTTTTTCTCTTTATGTTATAAGCAGTAAGAGCATGGCAATTTTTTTTTTCTGTGGAAGAAAGAAAAACAAATGCAATAATCGTTTTTAATTACTCAACTAAATATAATGTTTCATTTGCTCAAGCTAGCAATAACTAGGGCACCTAAAAAGACATGCTCAACTAAGACAAGATTGAAATTATGCAAGCCACAAAGAAAGTGATTCCAACACATCTATTACACACTAGAAATTGCAAAACTTATAACATAACAGTACCATGTATGCAAAGGAGAAAGAAGGAATCTGTTTATGTGTTCCTTGAATAACTGGAGGTTGTAGTCTGTGGAATAGAAAAATTGGTATGAGGAAGTCTCTCTTAATGAGCAAAGAGATAGAAGGAAAGAGAAGATGAGAAGTTAGTTTCGTAAGTTTAGAAGCAGAAATGTGTTATGGATGCTGATCACTGGTACTGCCTTCCCCCCATAAGTAGAGGAATACTGGTTTGCCATTTCAGCAGAGCTGTTCCCAGAAAATACCCATAGAAAAACCATAATGTTTAAGAGAGGAACTGAATGCAGTGGTGTTATATTTGAAGCTGGATTGCTCCAATTATGTTATTTCCCATCTATGTCCAACCTGTACGTTTATAGTCAGTCATGGAATAAGATAACAATATTATAATTTTATTTTAGTTAGTTAGAATGTTTCAGATTTGTATCCATGATGGTACATTGAGTTTTCCTGGAGCGAAAATTAAAATATAATGCAAGTAATTCAAAAACAGAAAAGAAAAGTAAACTAAATTGTATTTTGTAGTAGGTACGAACGATTTAACTGGTGATAAGTTCAGTATGAGAGAAAACATGAAAGGGTTGTTGGAAGAGGCAAGAGGGAAGAGTGAGAAAGTGAAAATCGGTAGTATTTTACCTCGCTATGATAAAAATGAATTAAAAAGAAGGGCTATGATGGCAAAAGATTCGATGCGTAGGCTATGTAGAAGGAATGGATGTGTGGAGTGAGTTTGAGTGAAGATTGGATTTGTATAAGAGGGATGGCCTACACCTGAATGCATTTGGTATCAGGAGTCTAGAAAAACTAAAAACTGGTTTGAGACCTAACACAGAGAGTCAGGGAAACTAAATTATAAAGGGAGGAATGGTGTGAATGTGAGTGTAAGAGCGACAATCGTATATAACTGTGTTAATGACGGGAATGGGCTTTATCATGGAAATGTTGACGAGGCGAGGACGATTTCAAGGGGAATTTATTTTAATTTTAACACTTGCTGTCACACAAAAATTAGCTTCAAAAACTTCTGAATATTCAGCCGGTACATGTAGTATGTACATGATGCATAATTTTTTAAAAGATAATTAACAGGTAATTTTTTTCTTTATAATTTTCATTTTAGATCAGTTTTGCTGTTTATATACGATTCACTTTTTCCACTTGTTCCTTTTTCAGTCATGATTCTGCTCTACACCAGTGTATACAAACTATCTGAGCTATAAAAATTTTGCTTAGTGTGCACCTTTTTTACATGAATGTGCATGTATTTATATTCATGTACTTCCATACACTAAATTATGGAAGTACATGAATACAAATACATGCACATTTGTGTAAAAAAAAAAAAAAAAAAAAAAAGGTGCACACTAAGCAAAATTTTTATAGCTCAGATATTTTCATAGTCCTTTCAGGATAATTTACAAAAATTAGGGTTGTTTATATTGATATAGTTAGTTTATCTCATTCTTCTTTTTACCCTCTTTTACCTTGCAGTGTCGAGGGTTTATTAACCCCTTAACGCACTCAACCGAGTTAACTCGGGTCCAAGAAACTGAATTTTTGATTTCACATATAAATACAACTGAATATATATGCTAGACAATTTCGTGCCTATTTCCTTTCAGCCGAGAAAAGTTGCAATGCCGTGTATCAGCTATTTCGTTTGCATTTGCACATTTTTTGTCCACGATTATAACTGCCTAAGTTTCTTCTAGCTTTTTTTTTTTGATGAGCAATTGATTCACCGTGTTGTGGATGAAACAAATAGATATGTGAGGAGTCGTACCCGTGGTAAAGAAAAGACTTCTTGGTATGACACATATCCAAATGAAATCAGAGTATTTTCGGCTGTTGTACTTTTGCAAAATATAATAAGAAAACCAGAATACCGTCATTATTGGACAAAAAATCCTTTATTATATATACAATATTATATTATATTGTATGAGCGGGAAACGCTTCGAGGCCATAAAACAATTTCTACATTTTTCAAATGATGAATTTGATCCAGCAAATCACCCTCACCCAAAACTCAACAAAATCTGGCCAATTTATGAAGATTTGAATAGAAAATTTGGCAATTCAATTACCCTAGAGAAATTGGTGACTATTGACGAAAGTTTATTGCTTTATAAAGGTCGTCTGTGTTGGGTGCGATACATTCCTCTCAAAAGGGCCAGATTTGGCATAAAAACATACTTATTATGTTAATCACAAAGTGGATATGTCTATAATTTTATAATCTATACTGACAAGAATACCATTCTGGGCAGATTTTAGCAATCTTCCAATGTCTTCGCAAGTAGTGATGACCTTGATGAAACCTTTATTGAATAAAGGTTATTGTTTGACTATGGACAATTTCTATAATTCACCTGGATTTGCGGATCTATTGATAATAAATAAGACTGGTGTTTATGAAACATTACGCTCATCACGAAAAGAAGTACCCAGAGAATTGAAGAATAAAAAATTGAAAACTGGAGAAGTAATTGGTTTTCAGAGAGGGAAAATTTTGTGTAATGAAATGGAAGGACAAGAATGATATCTTCCTTATCTTTACCATTCACACTACATCAGTGGTAGATATAGAGACGCGCAAAGGAAGAGTTAAAAAAAAAACGCAACTTGTGTTGGATTACAACCATACCATGGGTGGTGTTGATCGCGTTGATCAACACCTGTCTTCGTATGTTGTACCCAGAAAGAGAGGTAAGAAGTATTATAAAAAGATTTTCTTTCATCTCTTAGACCTGGCACCGTGGAATGCTTTCGTGCTTTACCAGAAATCTAGCAGTAAGATGGATTCACTTGATTTTCGCCTCAAAGTAATTGAACTCTCCATCGAAAAATATAAAACTACAATCAAGAAGTGGACATCCATCAAATATCTCAACACCACTGAGATTATCTGCATGACATCTTCCATCTTTCATACCACCAACAGAAAAGAAAGAAAATCCAACTCGCCAGTGTTTCCTCGGCTCAAGAAAAAGGAATGAACACAATAAAAGGGTTCGCAAAGAAACAAGATATGTGTGTACTGACTGTTTACTAACTCGATTTAGCGAAGTAGATGCAGTTTAGTTAGACATTTTTTGTGTTTTTTTCCAACATTTGTTAATGTTCTTTTGTGTATAAAGAAAATAAAGAATAAAAAAATTGGCAAAAAAACGACCGCTTTCTGATTTTTAATTGGTGCGTTATGGGATTAATCATCGGACCGTTCACAGGATAAGGTGGTCAGCCCTATGCCCTAGTGTATCCTATGTTCTTTAGTGTTGAATTCTCAAGACCGGTTTGCCTGCTTTGCTGAATGAAAAACCCCAGGATAAACTGGGGAAAAAAACCCTACTGTCCACGCCTAAGACTGGCTAACTTGGCTATGGCTGAGGAAGATCCTTTGACTCCTCACGTCATCGATGGGAATCGAAAACCTAGGACATTCCTTCCCCAGGCATATGGTTGCAAAGCGCACAGCCACTAGGCTAACCTTGCATATAGTTAGTTTATTGTATTGCATAATTGTGATAATGACATGACACTTTTGACTTTAGATTTTTTACAAATAACCCTTATTACAAAAAACAGAACTATACACTAATGGCAGAGAATGAATTCTTGCACCATGTGGTGTGCAAGAATTTACTTCCTTAGTCGTAACCTGAGGAAGGCTGTGGTTTACATGGTCTGTTCTTTGATTTTTCTTTGGAGGTGTAGCATTCCATAGCATTAGATATATGGAATATATAATGCTATGGAATTCTGCTCCATATATTCTTAAGTCTTATGGTTTGATGCCTATCTTTTTGGATTGTAATCATGATTGCTTTTGCTATGTCTGTTAGAAGAAAGTGAGTTTTAACTTGGTGATTATAATAAGTAATCTAAATACAACCAAGTTATTTTTTGTTGCTAATTAATTTTTTCCATGTTTTTGTTAATAGTACTCTTCAATTAGTGCTATCCCATAAGTTGCCAATACATAATTATGTTAAAATAGCTGATGTGAAGAGTTAAAATTTATGCAAACTTACACTTATTTTCAATTTGCATTATGTCTAGGTCCAGCATTTAGATTTATCAAGTAATAAACTTGCTACTCTAGAATCTTTGTCATCCTTAGTTCCTGTTTGTAAGTTCTTGAAGTTTGTCAGTTTGAAGACTAATAAGGTATTTAAATTACATTTGCTATGTTTTGTATTGAGTATACACTATAATCAATCATTATGTTGTATGTTTCATAATTGAATCATTTTGTGCATGTTTTGATGTTAGAATACTTAAAGTGCATTAAATATTGCACTTTAAGTATTCATTAAGCACTGAAATATTGATTCTTAAGCATGACTTATATAATTTATTAGGAAAAGTAATTATTCTGGGAATGATGACTAGGTGGAACAAATACATAAGTCTTTAATGAAGACAAAATTTTTAAGCAGAGTTGGTCTAAGGTGATATGGTCACTTAAACAGAATGAGAGAGAAAAGGTAAAACAGATGCTTGGTATATTGGTTACAAGAAAAAGTCCCAGAGGTAGACTAAGATCTAGGTGGATTGATTCAGTCAGAAGTGTCCTAGAAGACTGAATACGACAATATTGAAGTGTTGACATGTAATAGTGATTTCTATTACATGTCATGATTTCTCGAAATCAAGATTATTGATAAGAAATTAGTACTGTCATGTATCCTGTTGAAACCCTTTGAAAGCACATATTAGGAACTTAATGATGATGAAATTGTTTGATGTAGTTTACTGGTCATTTTCAATGTAGTATGCATTGAAAAATAGTTACTTTTGCAAGGAATATTTAGCACGATAATCCAAACCTGGAAAGTTTGAGGTAGTCATTCCAATTTAGGTTAGTCTGATATATCAGACCTCCACAATTGTTTATTTTCTTTATTTCTTTATTATTTTTTTTTTTTTTTTCAGTGATCTTGAAAATATGAAAATGGCTTATATGTAACACTTCTGTCCTACTAATGAATGCTGCATCTTGTAGATACAATATGCAAGATCCAATTTGTCCAACTCCCAGAATTTTATGAAATTTCTTCTAATTTTATAATTGCTCATCATTTCCTGTCTGTCCATAATATAAAAGAACATAAGAGAGCATAGTACTTAGTGTACTCCTGGGGGTGGGGGGCGAAATCTTTCAGAATGTGTAGAATGTCACTAATTTGTGAATCAGGAAGGAGACTTAAAATGTATACATGGAGGCCTTGGATAGTTTTACCAATAAACATTTGATATAAGAAATGCAAACTCTAAAAATGTTCATTTGCAGAGAATGAATGTCAGAGTTATAAATAGTTATCTCAGTGGTGAGATCAGTTATTGCCATTGTAGAGAGAAATATAAAATTGATATGCTATGTTTCTTGTTAAAGAGCATCACCGAAGCATAATGTGTGCACAATGAATCAAAATTTTTATTGCACAAGGTTTTTGAGAAGGGTGGTGATTGGGCATAGTATTGTACTTTTCTGTGTTGATTTTCTTTCTGTAGATTGAAAACTAAACCTCCATCTGTTGTCTTAAGTGAATCTAGGAAAGGAAAGCTATTATTGGTTTCTAATATCACTAACTGCTAATAATACTGAATTTCTTGCTTTAATGGATGAAATTAATTTTTTGCAGGAAAATATAATCAATCTCACAACAAAAATTTCAAACTGCAAATATGTCATCACAGAATTCTGAGCAACATTATTCTGAATAATGTTGCTCAGAATGCTGATTTTCATGCAGTAGTAGTGAAAAAGAGTAGGAGGGATTGGAGAATCCATTCTTCGTGGTGTTCATAAAGTCTTTTCTGACAGTTATGATAACTATAGTGCAGTCAAATACCGTATTTGCCGGAATATAAGATGCACTTTTTCCCCTCTGAAAATAGGTCTGAAAAACAGAGTGCATTTTATGTGCCGATACTCATTTTTTTATGACTTTCATTTCTGGAAATTTTCTCTGTTCCGGGTTGCGCAATTTCTTTCTTGCTTCCTTGTGGTGTGTGAGAGCATTCCAGTTACGTACAGTTCAGTGGATGTGCATGCGCTGTCATCGACGATCACAGCTGTGTTACTGTTCATTTAAACTTTCCAATTGTTGTAGCAGTTGTGAATGGTGAAAAATTTCTGCTGTTAAATTTTGTTTAAATTTCTTGGCAAAATATGGCTGAAAAACGTCAGTATTGCTACAATAATGCATATAAGCTACATGTGATTGCGTATGCTAAAGAACATGGAAACAGGGCTGCAGAGACATTTCGGGCCACCTGCAACTGAAAAAATGATAAGAACTTGGATAAAGATTTTTTCCTAAAAAATGTGTACAACAAAGGGGGGGGGTCTTATACGCCAGCAAATATGGTAATTTAATAATCTCAGAAGGAAAATCTGCATCATTTCGATGTATCTGGCAGTTGAATATTAGTTAAAAGAGAAACCATATCAAGCATCAAAATATCAGCAGTACAGAAATCTTATAAGTACTCCTGATTACTGTAACTAGTTAAGATTGATATATTCATTTTTGCTTTAGATAAGCCTTCTTAGCATTGTTATATCAGTTGCACAATATTGATTTCATCTTGTTGCATTTTATTTTTAAATTTATGCAGTTTTAAGTTGAAAGTTATGCAATTAATCATTAACTTGCTTATAAATACCATGTTGTTTTGCTTTGTTTAAGACTGAGCTTATTCCTTGGGCTTGAAGGAATAAGACTTGATATATTATAATTGGGATAGAGAGATCTAGGAATATCTTACTTTGCATAAAAACTCCAAAAGTACAATTAAAGAGAATTAAAATTAGAAAATAAAAGAAAAAGTAATTCAAGTAAATTAAAATCAACCTGATTTTGCCAATTCCAAATCAGGTAATTTCTTAATTGTTCTCTCTTTAAAGTTGCAGATCTGGTTATTTTTAGAAATTATATAATGAACTTACAGTTAAGTTTTAAATCAGCAGTTAGGATATGTAAGAAGATAGTTTCACATTAAATAGTAATCATTTTGGATTCTCCAGCACACCCCCTTCATGTTATATACCTGAAGATGATATAGTGAACTTAGGAAGTTTCCTTTAAATTGAATTGACAATATGAAGCCTTACCAAATATTTAGCTGCAATTATCATTGATGAAAGAAGCATTTGATTAAAATATTTGATATATATATATATATATATATATATATATATATTGATTTTTCTAACCTTATTTTATAATTTAATTAGTAAATGTTAATTATAACATTCAGTTTTTTAATTATAGTTGTCAGCTGTGTCAGAATTGGATCATTTAAAAGGTCTTGCTTTAGAAGAATTGATTTTAGATGGTAATCCTCTTTGTGACCGCTTTTCTGACCAGACTTCATATATCAGGTGAGAATGTACTGTTCCTTTGAAACTTGAAAGAAAAATATTTTTCTCATATCATATGAATCTCATCTGGATTTTTAAAATAAATTTGAATGCATTTGCACTAAAATTCTGTGAGGAAGTTTTAGCTGTGAGAAATGGCATATGAAGACTGAGGAATACGTTGCATGATTGATTCTTTGCTGAATTAGCTGATCTCAAGCTGGTAACTGCAGAGTTCTTCTTCATATCTTGAAAGTAAAAACTTAAATGTTGTTATACATGCAGTTTTAATAATTGTGAACTGAATTTAATTAATTTAGTTCTGGGCTTGCCTTTCCGTGATGATTGTGATATAGTTGAGTGATATAACCTTTCATCAGTCAACAGAAAAAACATGTTTGCACCTATTGAAAATACCATGTGCAGGAAATCATGACTTGAGAGGTAATTAATCTGAGAATATTTGCACATTTCTTATCTCTTCTTTTTCTCTCAAACATTTTAAGGTTCTTTTGTACTCGGATTTTGAGAAACACTGAGTTAATTCTTCATTCATGTTTAAATGAAATTAACATTTATTCAAAGAAAAATTTTACTTTAAGAAAGTTTTAATACTTGACACTGACTGTTATCTCAGCAATAAGCAAGTGGGGAATTCACCTTGTCCATTATGTGAATCATCTGTTTTGCACTTCTATTTGTTTCTTTATAAATTCCTAATACAGTATTAGGAATTTATAAAGCACGATTATATAGGGAACAATTGCCTTTTTTTTTCCCTGATGCTTTGCATTTTAATGTTTTATGCCAAATTCAATCTTGGAATTGCTTCAGAAGTCTGAATTAACACTTCTGTCTTGATTTTATTTATAGTGAGACAGCATTACAGCTGTTCATATTATGTGGGAAAGTTTAACATATTCTCTTATTCAAGTGTGTTATTTAAACTTTTCAGTATATGTTAAGTAATTGCTACTGGGATCTGTGGAACCCAGTAGCAATTCATAAATAAATATTGGAATAGTTTTGAATACCAAAATTCAAGTCAAATAAAAAAAAAAAAGGGGGGGGGGGGAGTGTCTATAATTATACAGACATTTCATCTGTCTGCAGTTAGCATGCACATATTGCTCATTCAAAAGCAGTCAGTAGAAATTTGAATTAAATGCAACACTAAACATGGGGTTTGGGCAGTATATTTTGACATGTTTTTAAATATGAATAACAGTAATGATACTGAGAACTGCTGGTGCAAAGTTAAGTAATCATGTTTACAGAAAGACCATGTAAATATTTATATATATATATATATATATATATATATATATATATTGTGAATAATGTTGTGAAAATTGTGAATAAAAGTGGAGTTAAAGGAAGTCAGACTATATGAAGTTGAAATATAAAGAATGCAGAGTAACGCTCTAGAATATGACAGTGTTCCTAAAAATGGAAAAATATGGCATTCAGATATAGAATGCAAGTGAATGGAGGATAAACAATAGGCCTTTCTCATTTGCTTTTTTCTAATTGGCAATACAAAGCTTGAAGGACTAGACAGGGAAGACCATTTATTTATATTTGGAAGGCATAAATGACACTCTACCTAACATTTAAGTATGTTAAACCCATGGGCTTAATTACTTAAGTGTTAGTAAAGAGTAATAGTCAAGTTCCTTAAATTGCATAAGATGGCTGTCAATAAAAATGCATCCTCCTTCGGGTTGTCTAGTATCTAGGCATAATAAGATGTTTCCAATTTTATATTACATGCTGAATGGCAACAGTGCAACCAAGTGATATTACCCATTATATTTTAAATACAAATACAGAAAATAAATCAAATATTAATATGAAAAGTGGAAGGATACATTCATAATTACTTTTACATTACCTTTTGAATAGCTGCATCCCTTTTCTTTAATATGTTCTCAAGACTTCACACTCTTCCTTTTCTGATTTTAGTAACCGATACTGATTTGGCTAATCAGACAGTGGCAAAAGGATTTTTCCTCTTAGAAAATTGACATACCAACCTGTGAACATACACAATACCCTGACCCTGTGGCATGAATGTTTGGTGTTAATTCTAAGTAACACAAACTAAATCCAATTCTATTTCAGTCTCAGTAATTGTGAAATATACTCAGCCTACTCACAATATCATTCTTTGTCATCATTCCCCCATCTAGCCCTTTAATATGCTTTAGATTGGTATTATTTTTTGTATTCTTCAGAACCATATAAAATAATTTTATCTTATCTTTAGTATTGCTCTACATAAATTCTGCAGCTTTTCCTTTAAATTTTGTGTGCCTGTTAAGTTTTTGCTTTTGTGTCTTGTTATTATTAATTTTTCATTTGTTTTGTTTTTAAATGCTTCTATTGATTTTTACTTTTTTCAAGTCTTGTTTCTGTAAGGACATACGTTTTCCTTTCTATTTTTATTGCCATGATGTGCCACCTCAAGGACAACAGGTTGTAATACAACATGATACAACAACTGCTTTTCAGTTGTCAATAGAACTTTATCTCTAGGTGTTTATTGTCCTTCTGTTTTAATTCTCTTTGCATTCAAATCACCTGAGATGATCAACTTCCCTACTGATTGTTAATTTATTTTCATGGTATTGATGACAACATAGAATGATAAAAAAAAAAATAACCAATATTTATCAACTTATTTGCTGATATTTTGCTAGTATTATATCCAGCATTTACAGAGCACAAAAACAGTTTGTCACAATATGCAAAACAGTAACAATTTGGTCTAACTGTGGGACTAGTTTAAAAAATTGAAATGGACAATACAAAGAATTAAGGTCCTAATGAGGCACCACCTATGTTGGAAAAAGAGAGAAAACAAGTATTAATTAAATCTTAAAATGACTGTCTCCCAAATTTTTTGATAAATTTATACAGCCATACTTTTTGAGGTTTGGAGTATGTTTTAAAGCTTCAGTTGATTCCAAAAACACAAAAACAATCTTCTGACTTATAATGATTTCTGTGTAGCACTTTTGTTTTCTTCCAATTGATCCTCTATGAAGGGATATCCAAGGCATGGTCTGCTAGACCTGGCTTGCCATAACAATAGTGGCGGGTGTATTTTTTATATTCACAAAGGCAGATGTCAACAGTTCTTCTGTCCATAGTAAGCCAGGTCACAAGAACAGGGCACTTCATAAACTCCTGGTTGTGATAAAGAAGAGAGTTTGTCCTTAGGAATGGATGAGAGTTGCCAGTTTGACATAAGGTCTAAATATGGTGCATAACTGATATTTATTAAGCACTCTAGATATCTTTTCAGATGTGCCTTGAATGTATGGGATGGTAACAGTGTAGCTGTAGTCTTGTGTGGCAGGCAGTGGAAGGGATTTCTGAGGAGCATTTAATATTTTTTTCTATTCTACGGGGATATATTATAGCCATTCGTTAAAAAGGGAAGCTGTGATGTGAGTCAGTTTAGCAGTAAGAGCATTGTAATTAAAACAAATAACTAGCTCTGTGATTAGTGTTTTTAGGATACCATACTGTTGAGCTGGATGATGGTTTGACTGTTTGTGCAAATATCTACCAGTATGTGTGGGTTTTCTATAAACCGAAAAAGATAAGGAACCATTTTGAAGCCATGTGATTTGTGTATCAGGTAGGGCAGACAGGCATTAGCTTCCTGTTCCATTGTGAAGTGGATTTTAGGGTTTTGGCTATTTAAATGTGCCAAAAATGTATCCAATGTGTCTGGACAATGTGGCCAAATAGCAAACACATCATCGACATAGCATAACCAAACCACTGGTTTGAGAGTGGATTTTCATAGGAAGGCATGGCCTGCTGCTGCTGTTGCTGCCTTCCGGGTGTCTGTGACTAGGTTTCCTGCAGAAACATCATCTGAGCGCTCAGGAATGGAGTTCCTCCCGCAACCGTCCATCCAACGAAGACCCAGCACCAAGAGAACAGGTCAACAACGAGGGGGGAAACGAAAAGAGAGGGAGTGGGGGGGGGGTCCTAACCCTTTTATATCTCCTCTCTACCAGCAATTTCTGCAACTTAGGTTGTTCATCCAGCACATAGGATCTTCGTCACATGAGTCTGACCTCACAACATCCATTCTCTCTTCGCTTGTTTTCTTCATGTGCCATGAGCATGTGACTGCCGGAGGCAACCATCTGTTTGCCCCCAAACTTTGAGCTTTTGTTCACACAGATTATCTTTGCCGTTTCTCTTGCAAGTTATTTTACATCAAAGGTAATATCAACTCTAAATCAATATTATTAACTTACACTTATCATTGGTTTTTTTTTTCATATATATATATATATATATATATATATTGTTCTTTTATCAAGTAAATAATGTCTCCTTGAGTTATTTCACAATTCTTTTCCTTTTAAACTAATGTATTCAATATTATACAAAGAGCACAACAACACATACTTAGAAACAAGCATATATTTAAATTTCTTATAGGGTCTTTGCCTGTTAAACGATGATAAGTGGAATCTTAGTATTCTAGACATAAAAGTTTAACAATGGCAGCACAGCTTCTCCTTATTTGTTAGTCCCATTTGTGGGATCATTAATTGTATAATCATTTGTTAGCATACATTCCTGGAAAGAGAGTCAAATAATATTTGCTGAGATTGTTTTGAACATCTTATCCTACTCTTAAGCAAATATCTTTAAAGTTATTAACTTTCCTGATTTCATGCATACTTCTGCAGATGTAACTGGATGTTGACAATGTGTTGCTAGCGCCACCTCAAGATCAGTGAAAAATGTGTTTGTAAATTGGAATCATTCATTATCCATTAAACCAAGTTGTTTGCATTTGGCTGAATGTTATGATTCTAAACCTAAATTTTTAGTAATTTTTTTTTAAATTAAACATACTTTTATAATTATTTCATTAATGTTTGAACTTTGTTATTTTTGTTAAAGTAAAAATACTTACATAAGGCTTAATTAAATTTTAATTGCACATATGCAATTAAAATGTTTTAATGTGTAATGGATAATAAAATTAATAGTAAATATCATAATAACATTTGGGATACTTAAATCTTTTTATTACTTATTAGGAATGCTACTTAATTAGTATGACTCATCTATATCCTGTTCAACTTACTTCTAGTTCAGTTTCAGAATAACCAAAGATCCAAATGGAGAGATTTGAAATGTGGACCTCTTTTGCTGGCACAGTGCCTCTAAGCTTCAGTAAAACCTCACAGTCACAGTATCATCATAGTTGTAGTCTATAGGTTTTATAATTTTTATTTAATACCATATTTATCTGAATATAAGGCAATTCATTTTTGGTTTGAGATTTTGAGGTAATTTTAGAATTTTCTATACATGCAGTCTTGATATTACTGGTAATATCTCTCAGTAATGTTTGTAATTTAATTTGCTAAGATTTTATATACAAACTATATTGGAAAGAGGAGGGGGGAAGAACTGCCAGATGCTTACAGAAAATGAACCATAAATTATAATATTTATAATCATCAAGAACTCCATATAGCTGTGAAAATTAACACTGCAACCAACAAATGTGCACCAGAAAACAACACAATCTCAGTTAAATGTTGTTTAACAATATTGCTCTTTGTCACAAAAGTAGCATAAGAACATATTATTTAACTATTCAGTATTTCTCATTTAACTGAGAGCACAACAGAATAAGTATTGGCATCTACCTGCCAGTGGCAGAACTGTCTAAAGTTGAGTTTTTGTCTTCAATTAGAAGGATTTTCTGTATTGGAAAACAGAAAAATTGTTTAGCATATGTAATTTGTTGGTACTTGAAACAATCCAAAACAATTCATCTTAGCTGAACAACTGAAGTTGTAACTAGCAAGTTGAAATTGATGTGGTCATTACTTTTAATGGTATGACATCTAATGAATGTTAATTCCAATTAATTTATTGTAATGAATTAACATATTATTGCAATAAATGAACCTTTCGAACACTGCTAAAAGTATCACTAAATAGGTTGATGGCATATCTCGACTTTATATTGAATTTGGGTTTTTTTTTTTTTTCATAAACAGTTCTTTTTTTATGTGATATTATTTGGAGAACTCAGAAGTTGATGCATATCAAAAAGGAAACTGGTAGTAGTGATTTGAGCACTTGCGTAAGGATGGCAGACAGATAATATTTATAAATGTGAATCAAACAAGAGTAATACAAATTAGTATTGCAGCACCCATCTTGTGAAATGATTCTAAAACACGTTTTTCTGATTTTAGTTGGTTTAAATAGAAAATTTTGAAATATAAAGATGTTTGAAATAAATCTTATTCTTGTATCAAATCCCAAAAGCAACTTGCATTTGAGAATAACTTATATTTAAATAAATATGGTATTTAACTAAGATTTTTTGAGAATTTTATCACACTCAATTATAGATTATTGCCCACTGAATGATTGGATTTCACATTCCACATATATTTTATCTTTTAAAAGTATGACGAAAGCATGTTTTCTTATATTGGCAGTAGCTTTTTAAGTGCATTTTTTTTTTCATGTTATTTTCTTTAAAAAAATAAGTAAAATTTCAGTTTTCTCTAGAAGATATTAAGGAACACAGTTTTTAGGTGAGGTTTTAATTGAGGCTTGAGTAAAATCAGTGTGCGACAAGGGCACATATTATCTCCACTGTTATTCATTATCTATATGGATCACATTATTAAGGAAAATGTTATTAAATCTGATATTAAAATTGATGTTAATCTTAGCTCTTTACTTTATGCAAATGATGTTACACTTCTGAAGAAATCTAGTGCAAGTCTGTAAGATTCCCTGACTTAAATGGAATAACTGTTGTGATAAATTTGGTATGAACATCAGCAATAAAAAACAATGAAAATGGGCAGAAACATTGAAAACATTAATTGTATCCTGAATGGTGAACCTGTAGAACAAGTGAAACATTTCATTTCAGCTATTTAGTCACAATTTTTGGTGAAGAAGGCAAATTAAATATGGAAATAGACCATAGAATTAATAAAGCTAGTATGATAGGAAGTCAAATGAATAAATTTATATGGAATAAGAAAGAAATTAGTCAAAACACTTAATTAGCTGTATTCAATACAGAGTGTTCAACTCAGTTTTAATTTATGGATCTGAGAACTGGGTTAGAAATAAAACACTTGATCAAAGACTGAAAACTGTAGATATGAGTTTTGAGAAAGGTTTGCAGAGCAAACAGATGGCAGTATCATATTAAAAATGAGGATATTATGAAAGAACTTGACATTGTTAGCATTCCTTGTGGTATTACTGATATGTACACCTGAGTGTGTACATATCAGGAATTTGATATTGATGAAGTTATATTAATTTGCCTTTAAACTTGTAAAATTTAAAGTGTAAATTATTCAGCATTCTTCAGTAATATAAATGTACAGAACTGTTCTTTTATATGGCTGAGTATTTCAAAATATAATATTTTTTTATTTTTCAGTATTTTGAGACTGAATAAAAAGATTTGTGATGTGTAAATTAATGAATATTATCAGTATCATGGTACCACGCAAATTTTTTTAAAGGATTGTTCTAGTCTGTTTTTTATGTTGCTCCTGCCCACATAAGGTTATATGCAAACCAGTACATTTTGTACCACAGGTGGGCTAAGGATTTTTTGTTCTATTTTTATCATTTTTTTTTTTTTTTTTTTTTGTCACACACCAGGACAATGAAATTCTTGTTCCATCACAAACATCCATGCCTATGGGAGGATTCAAACCCACAGCCTGTCGATTGGAGAATGGGTATGTTAACCACTCAGCCAACAGACTGGCAGTTGTTACGAGATATTCTGTTTCCATTAAACCACATTTAAGCTTTAGTAGGAAACACCTATGATGGTCTTTTTAACTGAAGCCAAGTCAGTCGATCACAGGTCAAGTAGTCAGAATCCCCCCCCACCACCACCACCTCTAGAAGTTCTGGTTTTTCTTGTGCAAAACATCTCATGACCTTAGCTATCCCACCTTTAATTCTAAAAACAATCCATTTCAACAAGCATGCAAAGGCTTAATACTGATCTAAGAAGAACCAATGTTTTGTCATTTTATAAAATGAAATACAATAATTTTTATGTGTGGTTCTTGCTGGAGACCAATTAATGAAAGCTGATTTCCAAAGTGTTTTGTTATCTGCAGTTGCAAAACAAAAATTTATACTGGTAATGAGAAGAGTCCCAAACTAAATATTGGGCATGGTGCATTAAGTAGAACTTAATTTTTTACATTGCCACATTTTCTTCATGGCGTATAATAAAATTATTAAAAATGTGATGTATATCATTTAAATGGAATGTTATCATTTTCTGTTTAAGTACTGAAACATTTTCTGAATACAGTGCATATATTTCTGTCCTAACTGGAAAAAAAGAAAAGAAAAAATTCTTCATATGATCCCATGTCAAAATATGAGAAATATTGTGAAGAAGATGAATGTAAGCAGACATTGAATTAAACACAATAATTAATAGCAGAGTAACTTATGTGAGAATTTTTCTTTCCATAAACTTTTTGTCTAAGTACAAGGGTATATTCAATATTAAATTCAAATTAGTACATTTAACTCAATGTTCCTGTTCTTAGCAATATCTCTGAGCATTACAGAAGCCTATTTTAATGCCATTATAACTCTTATAACAAAATTTTTTAAACATGCACTTCTCAAGACTTGGTCTCTGCCCTGGTAATCTTTTAATCAGCCTAGATATTGTCTCTCTCTCTCTTCACAAATATTCCTTTAGATGAAATATCAGAATTATTCCGACAAGGCTTTCCCCAGATATTCTTTGATTTTGTCATCCATTTGGTACTTTGCTTGTCAGAACAAGTTTTACCAAATAGAAGTTACTGCCATGAGTAGTCCTCTTTATATGACCCTTGTAAACTACTCTATGGAACAATGTGAACAAATGCTTGATAATGTCTATCCTAAGCTTTTCATCTGTATGGATATCTGAATAATATTTTTTGCAGTGTGGCATTATTTTCCTTCTGAACTTCAATATTTCATTATAAAGATTAATGCTGTTCATCCTTGCATACCCTTGAAGTAGAAAAGGATCATTGTATTTAATTTTAGACCTTATTCTTGGTCATCCAAATGTTTGCCTATAGGTTTTTTTTTTTTTTTTTTTTTTTGAGGGGTGGGATGAAAACCACACCACATTATATCCATTACTCAGTTCATATGACCATCCTTGTCAAAAATCTAGCAACATTAAAACTCATCCATTGAACTTACTCATTGTCTTCTTCTGAGGTTGTTAATCTCAGAAGAAGACACACATAAATGTTACTAAGATCACTTTCCTGTTTAACAGCTTCACTTTGTGCTATGTAAACAAGGTCATTAATGGCTATAGAGTTCATCTTGACTATATTAGATTCCTTGAGCCTGAATATTCTGAGCTTGCAGAAATGTCATCTCATCAAACATTATATCTGTTGGAAGAAGACCAAAATCCTATGTAAATGCTGTTCTCTCATAGAATGTTTGTACAAAGAAGTTCTTTGAGACTTCATCTTCCTGATCTGAATATAAATGGACTGAATTTTCTCCTCCCTAAATAGGAAATTATTCTTTTTTTCATGCATCTTGCCATAGCCAATAGTTTGTTTACACACACACACACACACAGTATATCACTTGTTTAAAAAATGTTGTTAGGGCCTCTAAGTACTTGACCATGCCTATTTAATTTATGTGTTGCTCATATGTTTTTGTTGTTGAGTCTTCATTTTGTTATTTGTGCTTGTTTGAGTTTCATACTGAATATGCCCTTTGCTACTTGGGCAAGCAAACATTTTATGGAAATGAAATTCTCACATTTGTTACTCAGTTGTTGTTAATTAAAATGAGTGATAACAGATGCACACTTGCTTAGATTATTTATTAATTTGTTATACTCTCCTTATTTGTATATCTGTTCCTTTATAGCAAATGATATGGATAAGTAATATATTATGGTGTTCATATAAAATAAATGTGCTTGAAATATAAACTTGGATACATTGCCAATTCAGTGATTGAAAATTGGAATTAAACTGAATGATAAATTTTCAGGTTTCTGAATTCTGCTAGTTATATTTATAATCAACTAACTACTACCAAGATGATTCATAAAGCTTACTGAATTAAACTTAGGCCTATTATCTCATGTGAAAAACAATGATTATTGTGGATAATAAATGTGATATTACAAATTTATATATTTTCTTACTTAAAAAAAAGTCACACATATGTATGTATACATAAATTCATTTTAATAATTTTGAAGAAATTTGCATGTGTTGTGTATTTCAGTGCTGTACGCGACAGATTGCCAAAGGTCATTCGATTAGTAAGTACTTATTTGAAATGTTATAATTTTTTAAAAGATACATTTTTACTCAGCAACAAGTTAGTCTTTTACTATAAAAAACTTGCCTTTATTATACATATATTATAAACAAAGTTAGGTTATTAAAGCTGTATAACTGAGAGGAGAGAGACCTGCACATAGCCTTTAAAAATGCAGAGAACCAAACGCGGCTTGTGACCTAATGTCCAATACTCACCTTCTCGTGGTGCACCCTGTTGAGTATCTACCTGGATACTGAACAAACGAGGATGAGCTGACAATTTATGATTTAGCCAACCAAATTGTATTCTTATTGGCTTAAACCAAAATACAAAATGATGGTGCAGCATGACAAAATTTCATGCGGGCTGAGGCGTCGCCCGGTTAAACAAGGCCCCCGTTGTTTTTGCCAGAGAACCAGGGTGGACAGCGAAAGGTCAGCTATTGGAACAAATCTGATAGCACACCCCAACTCAATATCAGCAGAGTTAAAGATCGGTACTGTCAACATAAGAAGCCTGAATGGCAAAGAAATGGAGCTAGCTGAGGAATTAGATAAGTACCAGATCGACATAATAGGGGTGACTGAAACAAAAAAAAAAAAAGACAAAAACTAATGAGATCTTTCTGAGCAATAAATACAAAATGTTATATTCAGGCAATGACAGTCAAGGAAAAGGAGTAGCCATAGTATTCAACACTAAATAGGCTAATCTTCTTGAATGGCAAACAATATCAAGTAGAGTAGATGTGGGCAAATATGAGTATGGGGAACTGGACAGATCATACCTATTGTCCCACAGAAGGTTCTTCTAATGTAGAAGTGGAGGAATTTTTTTGAGGCTTTAGAGAAAGTAACTTGCACAATGAAAAGTTGGTCCTTTTTGGGGATCTAAATAGCACAGTAGGAAATGAAAGTCAGACATACAAAAATAATTTGGAAAAATTTGGAGAAAAGAGTAAAACTAATAATGGGAAATACCTGTTGGATTTCTGTTCAGGACATGGACTGGTTATTACTAACACAATGTTCCAACATAAAAATGTACACAAATTCACATGGAGAGAAGAGGCAAGGAATAAGAAAAGTGCCATTGACTATGTTATTGTTTATAGTGATATTTTCTCCCTGGTGCAGGACACCAGAGGATTTGAAATTGGTGGATAAAATTTAATTTCATATTGAAAAGAATAACATGTAAGAAAGTTTTAAAAGTGAATAAAAGTTGAGCAGTTCTCAGATGTGAACTGTAGACTAAAATACACAAAGAATATTGAAGAAAATATGAAAGAGTTTGAGAACTGGAACCAAACCTTGGAGATTCAGTGGCAAGCCTTGAGGAAAACCCTGATTGATTCAGCAAGAGAGGCATCTGGTGAGATGGTCTCCAAGAATAGAAAAATCAGAACTCCGTGGGGGGGGGACACACGAAGCTAAAGTGGCAGTGAAGGAAAAGAAGAAAGCATATCAAAAGTTCCTGGCAAATAAGTCAGTTTGTGCTATCAGAAATACAAAGACAAATGTAAGAAAGCTAAACACTGTGTAAAACTAGCTGAACAAGTCATGGGAGGACTTTGGGAAGAACATAGAAAATAAATATCAAGAAGGTGGCAAAATATTTGGGGATTGTTGAAGAAGCTTAGAAATGGAGGAATGAGTACTGTAAAAGGAGTCAGAGATGATAAAGGTGACATGAAAACGGGAGAAAAAGATATCCTTGAAGTATGGAATAATTACTTTGAGAAATTGCTAAATGAAACAAGCAGTGATAGCACAGTGGTAAAAAAACACTCAACAGACATACAGTCAGGAATACATATCCATACTTGAAGTAGAAAAAGCCATCAAAGGCTTAAAATGTGGAAAGGCAGCAGGAGTAGATGATATTCGACCAGAAATGCTGAAGTATGGTGGTATAAAAGTCTTACTGCATAGTTCAGAAGGCCTGGACAGAGGGACAAATTCCCGACGATTGGAGTAGAGCTCTCATAGTGTGCATATATAAAAAGGGAAATAAAACTGAATCTGAGAATTAAAGAGGTATTTCCCTACTGAGTGTTCCTGGTAAGATTTATGCCAGTATACTTGGGAAATGATTGAAAAGGATTGTGGAAGAAAAGGTTGGTGAAGAACAAGATGGATTCAGGCCAAATAGAGGCTGTGAGGATCAGATTTTCATTTATGAGAAATAGCTGAGAAATCATGGAAATATAAACATCTGTATTTAAGTTTTGTAGATCTGGAAAAGGCATATGACAAGGTGCCAAGAGAGAAGCTATTCAATACACATTATATGGTGTCAATGGGGCATTATATCAAGCAATACTTAGTCTTTATTTGAGTTGTAAGTCAGCAGTTAGAATTGAAGGAAGTACAGGAAGATGGTTTGATATTAAATCTGGTGTGAAAACAAGGATGTATATTATTCATTATCTATATGGATCACATTATGAAGGAAAGTGATATTAAATCTGATATCAAAATTGGAGATGTTAATGTCAGCTCTTTGCTTTATGCGGATGATGTTATACTTCTAAATAAATCCGCTACAAGTCTGCAAGATTCTCTGACTAAATTGAATAGCTGTTGTAATAGATATGGTATGAAGGTCAGCAATAAAAAGACAAAGACAATGAAAATAGGCAGAATCATTGAAAATGTCAACTGTGTTGTGAATGGAGAACCTGTGGAACAAGTAAAACATTTCAGCTACTTAGGCACAATTTTTAGTGAAGATATTAAATTAAATATGGAAATAGACAACAAAATCAACAAAGTCGATTGAATAAATTCATATGGTATAAGAGAGAAATTAATCGTAACACTAAATTAGCTGTATAGAAGACAGTCGTCAAACCAGTTTTAACTTATGGATCTGAGAGCCTGGTCAGAAGTAAAACACTTGACCAAAGACTAGAGACTTCAGATATGAGAGTGCTGAGAAAGATTAGAGGTGTGAACAGATGGCATCAATGGCAATATCATATTAAAAACAAGGATATTAGGAAAGAACTAGACATTGTCAGCATCCAGGAATGCATTAGTAGAACTATCTCCGGTGGTATGGTCACTTAAACAGAATGGGCGAGGAAAGATTAGCAAAACAAGTGTTCTCTGCCACGTTGGCAGGAAAACGACCCAGAGGAAGACCAAGATATAGGTGGATTGATACGGTACAAAGTGCCTTAGACGATAGATATATAGAATCTGATAATGTTGGAGTCTTGACAAGTAAGAGACTGATTTGGAGGAAAATTGTAGATAGGAAGTTAGTAATGATGTAAATTTTTCATGTAGTACTATCATATCCTGTACACCTTGACGGTACTTTGCAGGAATTTGATGAGGATATGAAACTCAATGAAAATTTATCACGTAAAAACAAAGTAATATAGTTTGTGCATCACAATATGTGTGTCTCCCTGCTTTTTGGTAAGCATCAATAAAATTTTTGGACATTTTCTAAATAAAATCGTTGCTTAATGGTTAATATGCCAAAATGTCAGTTGTCTTTCGATGAAGTCGCCTTTGTTATCCCTACTCATGATGGCTCACAAGGTTGACGCGCACCAAGTTGCACGGCGAGAGCATGAGGTATATGTATAAAATTATTTTTAATTTATTATTCATATTATAAAATGTATTATTTAAATAATTCAACATACGGTTCACATGCCATGTAAGTATGGTCAATCTTTTTATGGGCTGCCAAAAATGCACTTTTGGGCTGCATGCAGGCTGCCTGTTGCCAACCCCTGGTCTCTAGCATCACCTCATCATATAATATTTCATATCGTTAGCCTCCACTTTATACCAGATAGCCTCAAATGAAATGCTACATGGAACATTATTACTATTATTGCTTTCATGCATTTTTATCCTTTCATGTGTGCAAAATTCTTAATATGCTCCAAAATTGGGACATCACTCAGAATATCAAAGGAAACTTACCTATGTTAAATGCATAATGATTCATAATAAATATAAGGTATGTATATTATCTAATACTGTTTAATATTTTGCAGGATGGTGAACAGTTGCCGCCTCCTAACGTGTTTGATTTAGGAACTGTTGAAATATTACCTCCATCAAAGGCAAGAATTTTTGATTATTTGAATTGTTAATGTGCAGTGATTCTTTTTTTGTAAATTTAATTTTAATAATTATACCTAAATTTGTGTGAGATATAGATAAAGTTTAGAAGAAGAAAAAAATATATATATATTCAAATGTCAGAAAGACATTTGCAAGTTAATTTATAGCTGCCTGTTGTAATGTATATTTTTATATTTCTCTTTTTATGTTACACACCCACTGAAGTTTTCTAAGAAAACAAAACTAGTTGTGCACTCAAATAATAAATAGTATTTTTTCTATTTTGGTATATCTCGGGTTCTAGTCATTAAATTTATTTAATCTTATCCTGTCCGACCACAGATGCAGGAATCCTGGCTGGCAGATTGCCAAGAAGAGTCGATTCATGTTGAAGGGGAGAAAGGAATAAGGCAATGTACAAATTCATCACTAACACACAAAATCATGTGTTTTATACGTAAAATTTCCAACTGTTATACAAGGAAAATAGTTACCACTTTAAAAACTAGAATTTTCATAAAAGAAAAGCTAATTTCCTGATGTATAATAATAAACATGCATCCCACAAAATGCATTGATTACCCTATTATCGGAATGGATTTGCTGCCATGTGCAGAAGTGCCGAGGGGTCTCGCATCTATCATCGGACAGTATGTCGTCATTGTGTTAAAAAAAAAAAAAAAAAAGCAAGAGGGAAAGAGAGAGCTTTTCAAAAAGAAAACTGTTGCTGACCCAGTGGATTTTTTATAGGTTTCCTTGGTGTGTGTATGTGTGAGTGAGAGAGAGAGAATTGTTTTAGGAACAAAGTGACTCAGTTTTAATCTTTGCATATAGATTTCATCCAACCAAGTTTATAATGGAAAAGTAGTTTGCACTGAATAAATGCTGGATAAAGATAGATTGTTCTTCATATAGTACAGTAAGGTACAGTAAGTGAAACAGCAGAGTGGTATGTATTTATAGGATATTTATAGAAATGAGCAGTGTGCCATAATCATCCTTTTTACATCTTTGATCCTTGAACAAATGAGGTGATAACATATTGTAACATTCTTAAAAATTAGGTATAGTATAATAATTATGCAGTTTATAACATTGCTTCTTATTATAATATTTCTGCTAAAATCTCATTTTCCTATTTCATTTTTTATACAGGGAAGCTTTATACCTCCTGATATCCAAGCAATGATTGTTCCATTCCTTGAACAGTAAGATTTGATTTTGTATTCTAGCATGCTTAGAATTTTTTTTTCCTTTTTGCATATTTGAATTGGAACAATAGTAATTTATTATGGTTTGTTATTTACTTATGGTAATTGATTATTATTTTAGGTATTATACTATATATGATTCTGGTGATCGACAGAAATTGTTGGATGCATACCATGATCAGGTAAGTTTTAGTATACATTTCACTCTACATTTCCATACTACATTTAAATTTAAAAGAATTGCCAGTTGGGACTAACATTGTAAAGATTGCCTTATTTTTAAATTGTTAACGAAACGACTGTTAATTTAAACAGAATTAACTAGATCTGAGGGAAGCAACAGGACTCAATATCTGCAGAAACCATAATTCTAAGGAAGGTGGGCTGGCTTCAGGAATCAGAGAGAGTTTTGATATATCTGTATAACTGATTCTGCTGCTGTGATAGGGAACATAAAATGAAACTTCCATTATTTTTTCCCAAAAATCAGTAGTTTTCTTCTTTGTTTAGCATATATAAAAATGAAAACAGGTGATGAAAGTATAGGTGATCTCAAACCACCATATAGCAGATGTTCTGTATCTGGCAACAACATGCTAGGAACAACCTAGGTCAGTGGTGTTCGACCTTGCGAGTTACTTTTCTATACCAAGTTATTCAGCAATCTACTCTCTTATATAGATCATGTTCCCCAACCTGATATCTGATTACGCACAACTATGCAGTTAACTGCGCTCACTCGCTTCGGAGGACCCACTCTCCCAGCCCTAAAAACTTTATTTGTGTATTTAAACATTTATTTATCACTTTTTAATTATTTTAATACAATATAGGAATAAAATATTCTTCTTCCTAACATGGAATTTAGGCCAAGTGGCCTGTTCTGGTCTCATGCCATCTCTTTCTTGGTCTTCCGATTCTTCTTTTTCCACTTATTTTGTATCTGTATAATATTTTTGGTAGTCTGCTGTTGTCCATTCAATTTAAATGTTCCATTTTTGTTTATACTGTCTTATGTAGTAATTAATTGGTTTTATTTTCAGGGATTGTAAGATTTCTTCATTTATTTTGTGGTCGCACTTGGTATATCCAGCTGTTTTTCTGAGGAACTTCATTTCTGCTGTTTGAATTCGTTTTTCATCTTTCCTTTTCATGATCCATGTTTCGCTTCCATATTGTAGAGTTGGTTTTGACAAGACATTATATAGTCTGATTCTAGTTTGTTTTTGTACTAGGGATGGCTTAAATATATTATTTATTTTGCCGTTTACTTTGACAAAGTTTGATATTTTAATGTCTGTCTTTTTCTTCTTCGTATGATAGATCACATCCCAAAAGTGTTTACTTGTTCTAGTATTTTATTATCTATCACTATTTTACTTCTTATTAGGTTTTCTCCTTCGAATGCCATTATTTTTGTTTTTTCTTTAGATATTGTCATATTATATTGCTTTGAGATATCATTTAATGTTTTTAATGATCTTTGTAAGTCATCTTCTGATGTAGCTAATACTATTTGATCATCTGCAAATAGTAGTGTATCTATCTTCATTTGCAGGGTCATTTGTATATCAAATGGGTTATGCTGTTTCCAGATTGTTAATATTTCATTTATATGTATATTGAAAAGCAGAGGTGAGAGGGTACATCCTTGTCGTACTCCTCTTGATATATCTTTCCAGAATAAAATATTTATTTCTCTATTTTGGAAAACCAAACTTAGAAAAAACAACAGATTGATTACAAACTCACAAGTTACAGGAAATGCTGGTTGATTAAAAAAAAAAAAAAGTTAATGTGAAATTTGGCATTGTTTGGACATCGCAATATTTTCATAGTCAGGTTGATATGAAGAAGTGGCCAATCGCAGACAATCATCCAAATGATCATTTGTAATTTTGTTTCTTAATTGATTTTTATGACGTTCATATTTGAAAAAGCGGATTCTGACAAGTATCGATCTGAAACACGACAGAATTTTTTGCACAATATCAGTTAATATTGGAAATTTTTCATGTGTATACTTCCAAATGACTTCATTATTTATTGATTTTAAATGTAAACTATTCTGAATGTTTATTATCTCAAGTTCTACTTCAGCTTGGTTTATATCAAGCAGCCCACTAATTTTATTTGAAATTTCTGTGATGTTCAAGTTTTCTTGAAATGGATTATTGATAACAGTTACAATCATTTCAGTTTTATTAAAATCTTTAAATCTTGAATTTATTTCTTCCTCAACTAATTCTATTTAACAAATAAATTCTTTTAAATCACAGCAAAGCATTTCTTGATTTTGTTCAAACATTTTTAATAATTATTGGGAGATGTCTAAATTCGCAGTCATTTATATTTTTCTTTAATAAAAGTATTGTTGGAAAGTTTTTATTGAACTTAACATATCAATTAAATTTTTATCTCTACCTTGTATTTAAATTGCTTAATTTTGTACAGAAATTTACTAAAATGATAAGTGTAACAACCATCTTTTATCACTCAATTGTGGATAAATATCTCCTTTTTCATCAAGAAAAATTTTTATATCATTAATTAATACATGAAATCTTTCTAAAAATTTACTTCTGCTGAGCCAGTGAACATTATTGTACAGCAGAAGTTCCCTATCATCATCTGCCTGTAATTTAAATAACCGCCGTTGCAGGGCTTTTCCACGAACAGAATTTACAATTTTAAATGTAATATCCAAAACATCTTTTGTGTTTAATCTTTTACTACACAGTACTTGTTGGTGGATAATACAGTGGTACATTAAAAAATCTGGATATTTGTCATTGTTTTTACATAATGAAATGAAGCCTGATTTATTACCTATTATTGCAGGAGAACCATCAGTAGTAATAGACACAAGTTTAAAAAGCCGAAGTTTGTGTTGTTTCACTAAATCATCAAATGCTGAAAAAATGTCTTCTCCCCTAGTCCTTCCTAATCATGGTACAATTTTCAAAAGTTCTTCTTTACTTGAATAATCTTGATATACCATTAACTGAGTATCAGTGAAGTCTTTTGATTCGTCAAATTGTAATGAAA
Organism: Typopeltis vanoorti; assembly: GCF_054136105.1. NCBI lineage: Eukaryota > Metazoa > Arthropoda > Arachnida > Uropygi > Thelyphonidae > Typopeltis > Typopeltis vanoorti. The sequence continues at coordinate 16,164,669 of NC_143558.1, forward strand.
ACGTAACACACTGGTGAATGTCTGACATTAACTGAGTATTCAGATCAGCACTTAAAATTTCAACTCTGCTCATAACCGTTCTGGAAAGTTGTAAATCTTTAATATTCGAAACGATTTCATTTTTTTTTTAAATCAGAAAATAAAGATTCTGCTGCTGCAAGAAAGGATTCTTTTATTAACTCTCCATCACTAAAAGGCTTTTTTGCTTTTGCTAATAAATGACACACTTTCAAAGATGCAATAGTGGCTGATATTGGTTTATTTTGTTACTTTCAAAATCATATTTTGTTGTCCAGAAAGTCCTGCCTTTAAATTTATAATTTTTGATTCATGTATGTTGGAATTTTTGGGAAAATCTTCATCACATTTTGCATGTAGCGATCGAAAATATCTCTCAATATTACCTCTTTTTGGAATTGCTACAGATGAATTACAAATCAAACAACAACACTTTTCATTTACCATTGTAAAGAAATAATCCATTTCCCATTCCTTGTAAAAATGATACATCTTCGATTTCTTTGATACACTCATGATTATCCTCAAATTAAAAAAAAAACTTGTAAATATTTTATTTAAAAAAAATGTGTATAACTTATCAATTAGCAAACAAAATAATGGTAAATCCAATGATAAATTTAGAGCAACTGAAATTCTAACAGTGGGAAGTGTGTGATGTAGTTACAAGTAAACAAGATTATAAACGAAATGCATACGATGTGCTTTGCTTATAATCGTATTCACTCGGCTCGCTGTTTGACTTCCATTGATCCAAATTAATTCATTTACCCAGACTTGAAAATTATTGATTTGACGATTTTAACAAAAAATAAATAAACAATAGCAATACACTTAAAGAGAATTAAAAAATAATACAAAATAATGATAAATAAAATATTATGTTTTCAGTTTTAATTAAATTTGTAAGTAAGGGGAATAAACAAGACATTGACCAAAAATTGCTCCGCGATCGACGGGTTGAACATCACTGACCTAGGTCATCAACTAGGAGCAGGATCAAATTCTAAATGTTGACTGATATTTAATTTATAAGCACTATGTTGTTTTTTTACTGCCATTGGTAGAAATGACTATAACCAGTTAGATGAAGTGAAATAGAAGAAAGATATTGCTGAGAACTCATACTGGAAACCAAAACAAGAAATAGTGATGATAATGATTATTATTATTAATAGTGATAATCTGAGCCTGCATAACAAAGTTGGTTTTGATGGTGCTCTTTGTTTGGAAAGACCTGGATTTGGATTCTGTCTATGGCTTGAAGAACCTTTATCAGTACTTTACAGTGAAGGATGAGCTAGCTAGTTGCATATGCAGGTTTTTCCCTCACAGAAACTTGGGTTTTGTATACTTCAAGCTGCCTTTATGAATGCAGCACATATTTACAGACAAAAAAAATTACTTATATGGGCAAGGAAGGCAATAGGAAACCACTTTTGTATGGGGGTGGAGGTTTTTTCCTCCCAGAAACTCAAGTTTTGTGTCTCTCAAAACCAGCCCTGTGAACACAACACATACCTACAGACAAAAAATTACTTCATATAAGTAATTTTTTGTCTGTGGATATGTGTTGTGTTCACAGGGCTGCCACTTTACTACACTTTACTTTGCCACTTTCACTTTACTAACTTTAATTTTCCTACTATTGCAGTTTGTTCACATTCACCCATAACTGCAGTTCAGTCCCATATTATCATTGTCTTGTTTCCTTCAAACTAATGGTTAACAGAGTAGCAAGGAAACAAGACAATGATAATATGGGACTGAACTGCAGTTGTGGGTGAATGTGAACAAACTGCAATACTAGGAAAATTTGACCATGGACATAATAAGGGGACAAAAGCTAATATAGTACTCTTTATAAAGAAATCTTGTAAATCACAAATAGATTTAATGTGTATAAACTGAAAAGAATTCAGATATCACTAAATATGGAATTACCAGCATCTCATTACAAAATAGAGACCAAAAATTGTTTAAAAAGGCAGTAGCCCCTCCCTAGATCAGCATCATTTCTGACCACTGCTTTCCATAAAAGCAGACTACACACTTAAGAAATTAAACAAAAATTCTGGCAAACAGAAAATGGAAGTTAGAAACCCTAAGACTAGAAGCAAGTTCCAAGAATAACTGAAACAATAAGATGCACTGCCGAGGAAAGCACACAACAGACAATAAAACATCAGTGGAGGTTCTTGAAACAGAATATTACAAAGTTTTTGCTTACAAATTACAAATAACATGATTTCATGAACAAGATTTCAGATATGCTTTTCAGATAGAGGATTGATGTGGAGAGAGTTTTAGATGACTATTGTCTAAGCTTATAATCTCAAAACTAATAATTAGCATTTTAAACAAAACTGTTTTTTAATCATGTTTCTTACTACTTTCCAAACCACCGATTTCACTTCATTTATTATGAGTCATTGTCACGGTATCCTGCACATCCCTTAAAAGTACAGGGTGTTCGGGATAAATTTGACATATTTATAATTAATTATATTTTTCCGTAAGTTACATGTATTAACACACACTTCTCTTCATTTAAAAGTTTGGACCCTTCTTCATTCATATACAAGATGTCAGAAAGGATGGATAGCTGGAACCCACCTGAATCAAACTCACCATAGTGAGCATCTATTGTATATACAATAGATGCTCACTATGGTGAGTTTGGGGTGGTGGGTTGTGATTCCCTCTCCCCTCTATTTCCAGGAAAAGGCTGAAAATCATAATTAACATGAAGGATCAGTAGGAACCATGCACAAAATGACAAAAGTTTTCATAGTTTCAATAATTTTATTTTTTTATTTTTTATACAAAACAAAAGACGAATTTTATACATCAACTTCTGATTACTCCCAAAATTATTATTTAGTGACATTTGTGGGGAAATTCACTTTACTATAATGAAATTTTGTGGTTTACCATTTGCACTAGTCAGATTAAAATTGGTTTTAGTTTGTTTTAGAAGGGAAAATAACTTGTTTTGGTATGTTCATAACTTTTAAATCTTAGAATTATATATTGGTTATATATCAAATATATATTCATCAGTATTAAATCTTTATTTTATAGGCACAATTTTCTCTTTCTATAATGAAGCTTCCATCCTCAAGGTATGCAAAAAATTTTAATTACAGTAATCTCTCAGTAAATCCATTCTTTTGTTTCCTACAAATCCATAGGAACGAAAGAAATAATATGTTATAGTGAGTTTGCTCATGCATTTAGTATTTAATTAGTATGCAGTTCTTCAGGAAATTGTAAATAAATCCTTCTCCATAAAATTATTATATGTATTTTTCTGGAATGAGAACTTAAATTGCTAATGCCTTGGCTAGCAGGAAATTGTTTATTTTGGAGAACATAAGTTTATTATTATATTAATACAGAATACAATAGCTTTACAATATTATTAGCAAAGAATTCAAAAATAAAGTATAAACAGAGTATGTCATCATCATCAATTCCTGACATGTACCCTGAAGGGGTGTACAAGATGTGATAGTACTACATGAAAAAATTACATCATTACTAACTTTTTATCTACAATTTTCCTCCAAATCAGTCTGTTACTTGTCAAGACTCCAACATTATCAGATCTTACATTTCTGTTTTCTAAGGCACTTTGTACCGTATCAATCCACCTGTATCTTGGTCTTCCTCTGGGTCATTTTGCTGCCAACCTGGCAGAAAGCACTTGTTTTGCTAATCTTTCCTCGTCCATTCTGTTTAAGTGACCATACCACCTGAGATTAGCTCTGCTAATGCATTCCTGGATGCTGATAATGTCAAGTTCTTTCCTAATATCCTCGTTTTTTAATATGATATTGCCATTGATGCCATCTGTTCACGCTTCTCATATCTGTGGACTCTAGTCTTTGGTCAAGTGTTTTACTTCTGACCCAACTCTCAGATCCATCAGTTAAAATTGGTTTGAACACTGTCTTGTATACAGCTAATTTAGTGTTTTCACTAATTTCTCTCTTATTCCATATAAATTTATTCAGTTGACTTCTTACCACACCAGCTTTGTTGATTCTGTTGTCTATTTCCATATTTAATTTACCATCTTCAGTAAAAATTGTGCCTAAGTAGCTGAAATGTTTTACTTGTTCCACAGTTCCCCGTTCACAATACAGTTGACATTTTCAACAATTCTACCTATTTTCATTGTCTTTGTCTTTTTAATGCTGACCTTCATACCATATCTATTACAACAGTTATTCAATTTAGACAGGGAACCTTGCAGACTTGTAGCAGATTTATTTAGAAGTATAACATCGCCTGCATAAAGCAAAGAGCATACATTAACAACTCCAATTCTGATATCATGTTTAATACCACTTTCCTTCATAATGTAATCCATATAGATAATGAATAACAGAGGGGATAATGTGCATCCTTGTCTCACACCAGATTTAACATTAAACCATCTTCCTGTACTTCCTTCAATTCTAACTACTTACTTACAACTCAAATAAAGACTAAGTATTGTTTGATATAATGCACTATTGACACCATATAACTGTAGCATATTGAATAGCTTCTCTCTCTTGGCACCTTGTCATATGTCTTTTCCAGATCGACAAAACTTAAATACAGATCTTTGTTATATTCCCATGCTTTCTCAACTATTTGTCGTAAAGTGAAGATCTGATCCTGACAGCCTCTATTTGGCCTGAATCCAGCTTGTTCTTCACCAAGCTTTTCTTCCACAATTCTTCTCAACCGTTTCTCAAGTATACTTGCATAGATCTTGCCAGGAACACTCAGTATCAAGTATCAATCACCTCTGTAATTCTCACATTAAGTTTTATTTCCCTTTTTATATATGGGTACTATTAGAGCTCTAATCCAATCATCGGAAATCCATCCCTCTGTCCAGGCTTTCTGAACTATGCAGTACAGCCACTGTAAGACTTATACCACCATACTTCAGCATTTCTGGTCGAATATCATCTACTCCTGCTGCCTTTCCACATTTCAAGCCTTTGATGGCTTTTTTTACTTCAAGTATGGATATGTATTCCTGACTGCATGCATGGTCAGTGTTTTTTACCACTGTGCTATCATCACTGCTTGTTTCTTTTAGCAGTTTTTTAAAGTAATTACTCCATATTTCAAGGATATCTTTTTTTCCTTTTTTCATGTCACCTTTATCATCTCTAACTCCTTTTACAGCACTCCTTCCTCCATTTCTAAGCTGCTTCAACAACCTCCATAATATCATACGACCTCCTTGATATTTATTTTCTATGTTCTTGCCAAAGTCCTCCCATGACTTTTGTTTAGCTAGTTTTACACAGTGTTTCGCTTTCTTACATTTGTTTCTGTATTCTGTAAGAGTAAAAGCTGACTTATTTGCCAGGAACTTTTGATATGCTTTCTTCTTTTCCTTCACTGCCTCTTTAACTTCCTGTGTCCACCATGGAGTTCTGATTTTTCTATCCTTGCAGCAGACTACCTCACCACATGCCTCTCTGGCTGAATCAATCAATGTTTTCTTCAGAGTTTGCCACTGAATCTCCAAGGTTTGATTCCTGTTCTCAAACTCTTTTATTTTATTTTCAATAATATTTCTGTATTTTAGTCTACAGTTCACATCTGAGAGCTGCTCAACTTTTATTCTCTTTAAAACTTTCTTGCATGTTATTCTTTTCAATATGAAATTCAATTTTATCCTGCTCAAGACTAAATAGTGATCACTTCCAATTTCAAATCCTCTGTACACTCTGGTGTCCTTCACCAGAGAGAAAACATCACTATCAACAATAACATAGTCAATGAGACTTTTCTTATTCCTTGCCTCTTCTCTCCATGTGAATTTGTGCACATTTTTATGTTGGAACATGGTGTTAGTAATAACCAGTCCATGTACTGAGCAGAAATCCAACAGGTATTTGTCATTATTATTAGCTTTGCTCTTTTCTCCAAATTTTCCCAAAATATTTTTGTGTGTCTGACAATCATTTCCTACTTCTCTATTTAGATCCCCAGCAAGGACCAACCTTTCCTTTTTCATTGTATCAGTTGGTTTTTTTAAAGCATCAAAAAATTCCTGCACTTCTACCTTAGTAGAACCTTCTGTGGGACCATAGGCAAAAATCAGTCTCATTGTCCAATTCCCCATTCTGATATTTGCCCACATCACTCTACTTGAGACTGCCTGCCATTCGATAAGATTAGCCTCGTATTTTGTGTCGAATACTATGGCTACTCCTTCTTTTCCTTGATTGTCATTTCCTGAATATAACATTTTGTATTTATTGCTCAGAAAGATCTCACCAGTTTTTGTCTTTTTTGTTTCAGTCATCACCCCTATTATGTCGATTTGTACTTATCTAATTCTTCAGCTGGTTCCATTTCTTTGTCATTCAGTCTTCTTATGTTGATAGTACTGACTTTTAACTCTGGTGATGTTTAGTTGTGGCGTTTTTTTCATTCCAATAAACGTGTGAAAATAATGCTATTTATTTGTGCCTCATAGTAGCGGTGAAAAGTTAGATGAATTCATGGACAACAGATACAAAGGAGAAGCTGGAGATTCTTGTTAGAGATCTAAACAGCAGAGTAAGAAAGTATGTATAGTAGATTCCAGTTAATTGAGGTATCAATTAATCAGGACAGCTGTTTATTTGGGACAAATATTGAAGAATGGAAACAAATTGGGAATATAATCCAAAGTTACTTCACTTATTTGGGCCACCTTGCCGCTTTATTGGGACGGTGGCTGTTGATGGTGCACGTGTAGTGAGTTGAATAGAAAGTGTTGCTGTCAGCCAATGCTAGAATAGAGTAGAGAGGATGGTCGTATTTCTACAGTGTAATTATTCTACTTATAGTGACTATTAGGGAGCATACTTTTGATTAAAACAGGTAGTATGGGTTAATTATTATTATTATTTTGACACCTCCAGGGAGTCCAAAGACTCATCGAGGGAGAGTGTGCCGACAGCATCGAACGATTGGTCCCCTTCCAACTACTAACCGCGCTCAAACATACTTAACTGAGCCATTAGTAGCAGAGGCTCTACCAATCGACCAACCTTCGCCGGCTTTTAACATAACAAAATCTTTTAACAAAAAGTGTAACAGTGTAGCAATATATATATATATATATATATATATATATATATTCCAAAATCTACAAACGTTTGTTAGACCAGAAGGACGAATTGTGAGAAGAATGGGCAAATCATTAGGGAAAAAATCTCGAAAACTGAAGTGAGAAGACAAGGATCCAGACGTTGAGGAGGCTCTCAATCAGTGATTCTGTACTGTAACTAGATGACTCTTGCATGTTACTGGTCAAATAGGAGAAAACAAATCAGAAGAGTTAGCTAGAAAGCTGGGCCATGTGAGCTTTAAAGCTATAGGTGGTTATCACAGTGGGAAACCAGACATTAAATAAAATTTAAGAAGGCACATGGTGAGGACAGTGCTGATACTGCAAGCACTGAATAGTGAAAATCAACTATACTACCTGATTTGTGACAGAAGTTTAGTCCTGATGAAATCTATGATGCTGACAAAACAGGACTGTTTTTATCATGCAAAACCTGACGGTTACCTGAGCTATAAACTTGCAGCGCTGTCAGTTTCAGAAATAAGCATTGCATTACTGTGGTGTGCTGCTGTAACATGTTGGGAAGTGACAAATGGATGCTGTTGGCTATTTGAAAAAGTGCCAAGCCTCATTGCTTTAAAGGGCTTAGAATAGCCAGTTCTGTATTATGTCAACAAGAATGCATGGACAACCTTTGTTATTTTTCAGGAATGGCTAATGAGTTGAAATGCAGAATTGCAATGAAATTCGAGAAAAATTCTGCTTCTGGATAACTGTGCGGCAATGAATTTTATGGTGACAAATTTCCATTGGTCCTCCATCAAGTCAAGTCCACATTCTTGTTGGGCTCTGATGATGATGTTAATGGATGAGGGTGCACCAACGATAATCTTGGATGCTTTTGCTTGTAATTTGTCTAATTTTTCCTTTACCGTGAGGCAGAAGGTGACCAGATAGGTGCTACATGTTCCATTATTGGCCTTATTAGTGTAGTGCAAGTAGTTTTGAGAATTTTTGACTTTTCGCCCCAATTTGTTCTGCAAAGCCTTTTCAATATATTTGATTTTTTGAGAGCCCTGTTGGAAGTGTCAGAGATGCGTTGAGTAAAATGTAATTCCTCATCAAGCGTAACACCAAGGTATTTTGGATTTGCGAGGCGGTCAGACTCCCCCCCACACACACACACAGAAATACAAGAAAAACAAACTCAGGAAATAAACCAGGGACCTCTTGATCTGCAGTTGATTGCTCTACATCGCTGCTCTCCAGCCAAATAGGTTCTGGGTTCATATCTCACTGTAGCATGGATGTTGTGAATGTCTTTTACCATGCTTAGTGTGGTGCTAGTGTACCATATTTTACAGACTGCTTGAGTAGTTTCCCCATCATGGAAAAGTTAGCAGATAGGAAATCTTAATGCAAGTTTTATATGTATGGAAATGCAGTAAGTAGCTTTTTGTATACCACATATACTTGTTTAAGTGTATATCCAAGTCGGTTTAACATTGAAAATATACAGTCTGTACATTCATTTTAGTTTTTTAGTTTATGGTCATGGTGGTGGTGATGGCTCATCTCTTCTTGAAAGCTTCTTCTTCTCTTAATATTTAATGAATGTCATGTTAATTGAATTCTGTTGTAAATAACCGACTAGAGCTTCTGACCTAATGTCCAATCCTCACCTTCTCGTGGTGCACCCTGTTGGGTATCTACTTTGATACTGAACGAACAAGGATGGGCTGGCAATTTGGGATTTAGCCAACCAAATTGTATTCTTATTGGTTAAACCAAAATAAAAAATGATGGTACAACATGACAAAATTTCATGCCGGCTGGGGCGTCGCCCGGTTAAACAAGGCTCCCGTTGTCTTCGCCAGGGAACCAGGGCGAACAGCGAAAAGTCAGCTACTGGAACAAATCTGAAAACAAACCCCAACTCAACATCACCAGAGTTAAAGATCGGTACTATCAACGTAAGAAGCCTGAATGGCAAAGAAATGGAGCTAGCTGAGGAATTAGATAAGTACCAGATCGACATAATAGGGGTGACTGAAACAAAAAAGACCAAAACTGGTGAGATCTTTCTGAGCAATAAATACAAAATGTTATATTCAGGCAATGACAATCAAGGAAAAGAAGGAGTAGCCATAGTATTCAACACAAAATACGAGGCTAATCTTCTTGAATGGCAGTCAGTCTCAAGTAGAGTAATGTGGGCAAATATGAGAATGGAGAACTGGACAATGAGACTTATTTGTGCATATGGTCCCACAGAAGGTTCTACTAAGGTAGAAGTGCAGGAATTTTTTGACGCTTTAGAAAAAGCAACTGACACAATGAAAAAGGAAAAGTTGGTCCTTGTTGGGGATCTAAATTGCAGAGTAGGAAATGATTGTGAGACATACAAAAATATTTTGGGAAAATTTGGAGAAAAGAGCAAAGCTAATAATAATGGCAAATATCTGTTGGATTTCTGCTCAGGACATGGACTAGTTATTACTAACACCATGCTCCAACATAAAAATGTGCACAAATTCACATGGAGAGAATAGGCTAGGAATAAGAAAAGTCTCATTGACTATGTTATTGTTGATAGTGATGTTTTCTCTCTGGTGCAGGACACCAGAGTGTACAGAGGATTTGAAATTGGAAGTGATCACTATTTAGTCTTGAGCAGGATAAAATTGAATTTCATATTGAAAAGAATAACATGTAAGAAAGTTTTAAAGCGAATAAAAGTTGAGCAGCTCTCAGATGTGAACTGTAGACTAAAATACAGAAAGATTATTGAAGAAAAAATGAAAGAGTTTGAGAACAGGAATCAAACCTTGGAGATTCAGTGGCAAACTCTGAAGAAAACATTGATTGATTCTGCCAGAGAGGCATGTGGTGAGGTTGTGTGCAAGGCTAAAAAAATCAGAACTCCCTGGTGGACACAGGAAGTTAAAGAGGCAGTGAAGGAAAAGAAGAAAGCATATCAAAAGTTCCTGGCAAATAAGTCAGCTGTTACTCTTACAGAATACAGAGACAAATGTAAGAAAGCTAAACACTGTGTAAAACTAGCTAAACAAAAGTCATGGGAGGACTTTGGCAAGAATATAGAAAATAAATATCAAGAAGGTGGCAAAATATTCTGGAGGTTGTTGAAGAAGCTTAGGAATGGAGGAAAGAGTGCTGTAAAAGGAGTTAGAGATGATAAAGGTGACATGAAAACAGGAGAAAAAGATATCCTTGAAGTATGGAGTAATTACTTTGATAAACTACTAAATGGAACAAGCAGTGATGACAGCACAGTGGTAAAAAACACTGACCAGGCATGCAGTCAGGAATCCATATCCATACTTGAAGTAGAAAAAGCCATCAAAGGCTCTAAATGTGGAAAGGCGGCAGGAGTAGATGATATTCGACCAGAAATGCTGAAGTATGGTGGTATAAGAGTCTTACAGTGGCTGCACTGCATAGTTCAGAAAGCCTGGACAGAGGGACGAATTCCCGATGATTGGAGTAGAGCCCTCATAGTACCCATATATAAAAAGGGAAATAAAACTGAATGTGAGAATTACAGAGGTATTTCTCTACTGAGTGTTCCTGGCAAGATATATGCAAGTATACTTGAGAAACGGTTGAGAAGAATTGTGGAAGAAAAGCTTGGTGAAGAACAAGCTGGATTCAGGCCAAATAGAGGCTGTCAGGATCAGATCTTCACTTTACGACAAATAGTCGAGAAAGCATGGGAATATAACAAAGATCTGTATTTAAGTTTTGTCGATTTGGAAAAGGCATATGACAAGGTGCCAAGAGAGAAGCTATTCAATTCGCTGCAGTTATATGGTGTCAATGGGGCATTATATCAAGCAATACTTAGTCTTTATTTGAGTTGTAAGTCAGCAGTTAGAATTGAAGGAAGTACAGGAAGATGGTTTGATATTAAATCTGGTGTGAAAACAAGGATGTACATTATCCCCTCTGTTATTCATTTGTTATTCAATTTTTAGTGAAGATATTAAATTAAATATGGAAATAGACAACAAAATCAACAAAGCTGGTATGGTGGGAAGTCAACTGAATAAATTCATATGGAATAAGAGAGAAATTAGTCGGAACACTAAATTTGCTGTATACAAGACAGTGTTCAAACCAGTTTTAACTTATGGATCTGAGAGCTGGGTCAGAAGTAAAACACTTGACCAAAGACTAGAGACCGCAGATATGAGAGTCCTGAGAAAGATTAGAGGCATGAACAGATGGCATGAATGGCAATATCATATTAAAAACAAGAATATTAGGAAAGAACTTGACATTGTCAGCATCCAGGAATGCATTAGCAGAGCTAATCTCAGGTGGTATGGTCATTTAAATAGAATGGGAGAGGAAAGATTAGCAAAACAAGTGTTCTCTGCCAGGTTGGCAGGAAAACGACCCAGAGGAAGACCAAGATATAGGTGGATTGATACGGTACAAAGTGCCTTAGGCGATAGAAATGTAAGATCTGATAATGTTGGAGTCTTGACAAGTAACAGACTGATTTGGAGAAAAATTGTAGATAGGAAGTTAGTAATGATGTAATTTTTTCATGTAGTACTGTCATATCCTGTACACCCCTTGAGGGTACATGGCAGGAATTTGATGATGATGATGTAAATGACCGTGAAACTGAAGTCAGCATCATTGATATTAACAGAATACTGACTTTCTGAGACCATCAGAATCAAAGCTAACATCAGGTGTATTTATGGAACATTAGCATAACTTAGCACTTCCAAGCCATGATCTAAAATCCTTAAAATCTATTTTGAATTCTGTTTTGACTCTTATTCAAAACATAGGTAATGTGTTATTTATAACTAACTTCATATTGAAATTGATAATGACTTGGAAGTTTATTTTGCACTTGGTTAGACTATACTAAATTTATTGAAAGTTTATTTTTCATTTGGTTAGAATATAATAAATTTAGTTTAATCCTTTATCCAAGTGTGAGCAAACAAAGTTTGCACCTGAAAGTATCTTCAGGACTGGGTTAAGGTAGTGCAACACCAGGACTACTCCTTGCAAAGGTGGAGCAAGCTACTAACACTCCTATCTCAGTATCTCCCATAATGCAAAACACATCTCCTTGCAGATATGTTTAATGTTATGCATTAAGGGAAGGGCCACTACCGAGACTAGTTTCAACCTTTATTGAGGTCTCTTCAGTGGGAACCTGGCCCAAGTGGAGATACCAGCCAGAAGCATTAGTAAAGTCATCTCTACCTACAGGAGTTGCCAAATGGTGTGCCACCTTTTTCATAAATTACTCTGGATTTAGAGAAAGATGTTGAAAGTTTATTTTTCACTTGGTTAGAATATAATAAATTTAGTTTAATCCTTTATCCAAATGTGAGCAAACACTATAGGTAGAGATGACTTTACTAATGCTTCTAGCTGGTATCTCCACTTGGGCCTGGCTCCCACTGAAGAGACCTCAATAAAGGTCGAAATTAGTCTCGGTAGTGGCCCTTCCCTTAATGCATAACATTAGACATATCTGCAAGGAGATGTGTTTTGCATTATGGGAGATACTGAGATAGGAGTGTTAGTAGCTTGCTCCACCTTTGCAAGGAGTAGTCCTGGTGTTGCACTACCTTACCCCAGTCCTGAAGATACTTTCAGGCACAAACTTTGTTTGCTCACACTTGGATAAAGGATTAAACTAAATTTATTATAATAAATTTTAAAATAAAAAAAACAAAAAGACCAGCTGATGTAATTTAAAATAGTAGGGTGCTGGGTTTTGTATAGCTTAAGGCCTCAGTAAGTCTAAATCCAGCCCTGGGTACATCTCTTGGCAACTCGTATAGGTAAATATGACCTCTCCATTGCTTCTGCCTTAGTATCACCACTTAGGGTCTGCCTCCCACTGACGAGATCTCAATAAAGGTCGAAACCGCTCTGGATAGAGGCCCTTCCCTTAATGCATAGCAGTATACATGTCTGCAAGGAGATGTGCTTTGTATTATGGGAGATACTGAGACAAGGAGTGATGAGAACTTGGTTCACCTTTGCTCCGAGTTGCCAAGGGATGTACCACCTTACCTTAGTCCTGAAGATATTTTCAATCGCTAAATTTGTTTGCTTACACTTGGATAAAGGATTAAACTAAATTTATTATGATAATGACTTGTTTCTTTTTGTTTTTCTCATTTTCCCTATATATGAAGGAATAATATCAGTGTGTATAAAACTTACATAGGTGTAAGTTTTATATAAACTTTTTATTATATAAAGTTTTATAAGTTTTATGTAAATTTACATAAAACATAGTTGCAAAATTGCATTTTTATTAAATTTAAAAATATTTTCTTTAATTATCAGGAGAATTTTAGATGACTACATTCCTGACAATAGAAATCTTCTAAGGATTGACAGTAGCAGTGAGTATTAATTTAATTGGTAATGGTAGTTTTGTTGAAATGAATTGAATACTTATATTGTTATCATATGATATATATATGCATCACGAAACTAACTTCTTTTAATTCATAAGTTTAAAAGCAGTTTGCTAAACGGATGGCACTTCTGTTCTCCAACCAATAGTCCATGGATTTGAATTCAACTGTAAGCATGGATGTTTATGAATATCATTAACCCTTAATTAGCTGCACCTTTTTTGTTACATAATTAGTCACATGGGGGCCTGTTTGATCCAAAATTAAAGTTATATTTCTTTAATTTCTCTATTTCTCATAAAATGTTTTTATTTATTATAAGGTTGATAATGGTGAGTGAAACGAAATAAACAAATCATTAATATTGCTTTATTTTCATATTAATTATTAGCATCTTTATTCAGTCTTTATTTTCCATACAATTATTGCATCTTACTGAAGAATGCTCATACAACAAAAGCTCAGTCATTTTTCACACTTTTACCTTATTTTACGATCCTTTGATCTTGGATGTATTATACAGCGGTGTCAACAAATGTAATCATTGCAACTAGAACAAGAAATTATGCATAAAAGTACAAAATCTAAATTTTAAAAAAAAAAAAAAAATGTAAGTAGTCGCATGGGATCAGAAATCACTCCTTACTCCACAAATCATTGTGCCGGCACACAACTGATTCGGCGTGGAGGCAGCAAGAAACTCAGCTACTCAAAATCACAATAAAAATCCATCATTGGTTTTGTCAGAAATCAAACTTGAATGACGGCTGTTATCAAATAAACCCCATGCGACTAATTAAAGCTTAAATGGCAGGCAAGTTTCACTACCTGAAGTGAAACTACTACCCTGCTTATCAGTTCAATGTTTGTTTTCTAGAGCAGGTTTCAAGATTATATAAGCTTTAGCTAAAGCTCACTCGTAGTATAGGTTTGTAATCTTTTGCCATTTGAGGCTCACAAAATAAATAGTTGTATGGTGACAAAATAAATAAAATAAATAGTTGTATGGTGACTTTTCAGGCAAATTTTGAACTTATCAGGTATATAAATATGATCTATCTTAGAATTACCATTGTTGAGGTTCACACTAGAAAGTACAAGAAAAGCTGCTTGTATCTGGGTTATCATAAGATCTTGGATGATTAATGTAATTTTTCATGGAAGTAACTTTTTTTTCCTCCGTCTATCTGCGTGTCTTGTAACACTAGATCAAGAGAAAATGTTTGACTGCATTGAGCATTCCTATCTGTTCAACTACTTAAAAGTTTATAGGTTTGATCCCAACATCATTCAAGGAATCAAGATGCTTTACTCTAATGCCCACCTCTCTCTAAAATCCATCTTGGAAACATGCATAGAAGACATCCACAGACCTGACATGGCACTTCCCTCAATCCCAGAAACACTGGAATATGGGAATCTAGAGGAACAGATGAATACCATAAAATCTGCTCTTTGGGTAGCAATACCAGAAATGACATCTGAAGTCAGAAGCAGGCTTACAACAGCCAACTGCAAAAGACTTGATAGCCATACATCTTGCAAACACTCAACTCGTCCAACATTCTCAAAGTATGTGCAACTCTAAATCAACAGACACAGCAAATATCTCTCAGAGAATCAATCCTCTGTCATCTCAAGCATCCATCAAATGGGATCTACCCTATTGGAGTAGAGCCATGAAACTAGATGCAGACATACAATGGTGAATGTGACACAAGGCCCTTCCCACCCCTACCAAAGTACACAAATTTAATCCAGATTTGCTAGAAAGCTACTCCTCTATGAACCAAACCAGAACAGTTAGGCATGTCTACCAGAGTACCCTGTTAACAGCCAGTTGATCCATTTGTCTTGGGAAATAGCATTTTGCAGAAGAATATCTCAACATTATACATGACAGCCAAGAAAGCATCCAATATACAACTTTTGCTTTCAGTCTGACCATCTGCTTACAGTCTTCATGCAGAAGGCGAGAAGCTGTATTCTCCACAAATATTATCCCCACAAGGAGAACAATACCTTTGACCTATTCCATCATCACTGGAATGAAAGGAATTAACTCCTGATTGAGCAGAGAAACAGTATTATCATAAACTTTTCAACCTAGCTGCAACGTCATATCTTCTCCAAGGAGGAAGAGAATAATGTTCTAGAGTTGTGAATAGTTATTCGAAATTTGCTTTCCTGTCTTAATTAATCTTGTAATTATAATAATTTAATGATCAATATGTTAACTTTCTGCCTGAGTGCAGAAAAATCCATCTTAATTATTCCGAGTGATCTTGTACATAAGAGTGTTATCTTTCAATAAATAGGAGAAGAAAAAAAGACATTTATATAAGATTGCTCTCTCTCTCTCTCTCTCTCTCTCTCTCTATATATATATATATATATATATATATATATATATATATAGAGAGAGAGAGAGAGAGAGAGAGAGAGAGATCAACATATATAATTTGGTTTCATACAGGAGAGGTTGGTTGGTCAACCTATAGTATGAGTACCTTGGGTAGGTAGACATTTAGGAAAAGAGAAACTTGTTTACATTTGATTTGAAGACCTGTCTGTTGTACTTCTTGGAAAATGTGCTGCAGGGGAGACTGTTCCAGAGTACAAGTAGAAGAAATGAAAGAGGAGGAAGAGAAGCTTATTCTGTGGAGGAGTATTGTATGGAAGTCATATGCAGCCTCATTTGATTTAGTAGTAGAAGAATTATTGATGCTTGTTCATATGAACAATTACCATGGAAATATTTATAGAAGGTACATACAGCAGAAATTAAATGTTTATAAATGCTTGCATTCAGAAATGGATTGAAATAGAATCTCTACTTTGCAATGGACAGCAGGAATTTAATAAGGGAAGATTATGTTGTAGCAACTTGCTCACATTCTATAATAATATTACCA
Organism: Typopeltis vanoorti; assembly: GCF_054136105.1. Lineage (NCBI taxonomy): Eukaryota > Metazoa > Arthropoda > Arachnida > Uropygi > Thelyphonidae > Typopeltis > Typopeltis vanoorti. The sequence continues at coordinate 16,181,108 of NC_143558.1, forward strand.
TTGAGTTACACAAGAGGAATGGATGTACCACGATACTTTTGGATAGGGCTAGTGCTTTTGACAGAATATAGCATGGAAGACTTGCATAAACTGGAGAGTATGGATTTGGATTATAAACTATTGGCATGGATTAGAGGATGGCTGATTGACAGATATCAAAAAGTGGTATATGGGGGATGTGAGTCTGCAAGATTTAAGGTAACTAGCGGTGTATCACAAGGATCCATCCACTGTTATTCGATTTAATGATATTGAGAAGGATTTGACAAGCGACTTACAGCTATTTGATGATGATGCAAAGATAGATAGGGTAATCAGGATTGGCAGTACTTGCAGAATGATTTGAAAGGGCGAATTGTGGGTGTATGAAAATGTCTTGTCAGTTCAGTGATAATAAATGTAAGGTCATGCACTTGATGTGATTAGATATCAAATGTTGTATTATATTGGGAGTATGCTAGAAGAAACTGATCAGGCTAGGGATTTCAGTTTTAGTAGGCAGGAAGCCAAAGTTCAACGGTCATATAGCAAAGATTGTAATTACAACTCAAAATAATTGCAATGCTGAAGCAAACCTTGACATGTAGAGATAAGGAAGTTATTTTGCCTCTTTACAAGTGATAAGATCTCACTTGGACTATTGTGTGCACATCTGGTTTTCTGTTTTCTGTGGTGATTCTGATACAGTGGAGAGAGAGAGAGAGAGTGCAAAGGAGAGTGTCAAAAATGATATCAGGGTTGTGGAATACTGATTATGAAGCTGGTTGAGAATTTGTAGGCTGCAGACACTAGCAAACAGAAGAAATAGAGGTGATATGATTGAGACTTACAAACTTCTGAAAAAAGTTATGCAGAATTTCAACAGATGGAATTTTTCATTTTATGGAGGGTGGGGAAAGGATACAAGGACATCCTTGGAAGTTGAATGAATGCTGTAAAGAAGGGAGAGTGAGGGATAGATTTTTTTTATCATGAAATGGTGGTGATTGAAATGTATTGCCGTTGGATGTTGTGTGTGCAAGTAATGTGAATGAATTTTAGAACTGGTATGACAGCTTGTGCATATAGTATGGTCTCTCTCTCAATGATAATAATAATATTCAATATTAGCAAATTTGTACAAGTTAATAGCTCTTCAGAAGTAAAGTAACACCTTAACTGAAAGAGCACTCCTAGTTTTTAGATGTTGAAGAGGCAGCAGTTGTGATCTGTTTATGCCAAGAGAAATTTTATGTCAGGGTAATTCCTAAAAGGGAAATCTGATTTAGTCTAGAGGAAGTGTTGCCTCCCTTCTTGGGAGTGTATTGAACATGGGACAATTTCTTGGCTGTGAATTAGACACCAGTGGTGTATGAGAGCATATAAATATGACATTGTAAACCTTTGGGAATGTAATCACTAATAGAAGACTTCCTGGTATATAATTTCTACGAGATTATTCTGATCTCTTTCTAACAAAAGATCAGAGAAGGCATTAAATGTGTGTTTAAATAGTTGGGAGACATTTATGAAGATCAACTGTGTATGTATTTGAGAAAAAGTATGAAGCCAGATTGGCTTTTCCAAGATGATGACACAGTTGTCATTTGGATGCAGCAGGGGTGGTAGCAGTTTTTTTGGACTTTGATGTAAAAAAAAAAAAAAAGAATTTGTTGATAAAAGCCAGTTTCAGTATGCTCCATTCCTCTCTTGGACAGCTTTGGTGCACCTTTTTGGGAACCAAAGTTTAGATAAAAGATTTTAGATAAAAGACTTTAAAAGCAATTTAAAGTGGAATGGGAAATGTATATTCTATACCAGTAAGGATCAGTGATACATTTAGTGCATGTTTGGATTGGTAGGTCCAAAACAATAGTCCAGCCAAGAGAACAGGGCATAGAAGTTATGAAGGTTATCCCATTAAGCATTGTTATCATGCCAGACAATTCTTGATCTGAAGTGGTTTGTGGTAGAAGCAACAAGCAGTAGATTGTGGTCTGTATTATCTAGAGGACATACATTCACAGTGTACTTGGATCACCTGGATTCTAGGATGTTTTTGGGGAGTGGTTGAGATTATCTGGTAGGCATGTAAACAGTCTATGCAAGTTCATATTTATGAATTTAGGGATACAAAACACACGTGTTGAAAAGATTATTTTACTGATTAATAATAAAATAATAACTTTACGTTTTGACCCCTGTATTGAGGTCATCTTCAGAAGGATACATGTGTATAAGAACAAGCTACATGCTGTTGTTAACTAATCTTTTTTCTTAGCCTGCCTCTAGTGAAAAAAAAAAAAAAATTAAATAAATAAAATAAACAAAAATAAAATAAAAACTACAATAAACTCTGCTAAAGTCCTCACGTACTAGGATTCTGCTGGAATTATACAGTTTATATTGTTATATATTACGATTATCTTCTGGATTTGTACTGTAGAATTCCAGAAGAATCCTAGTACGTGAGGACTTTAGCAGAGTTTATTGTAGTTTTTATTTTATTCATTTAATTTTTTATTTATTTTTTTTTTCACTAGAGGGCAGGCTAAGAAAAAAGATTAGTTAACAACATAGATGTAATTTACTTGTATAGAGTGCAACAGCATGTAGCTTGTTCTTATACACATGTATCCATCTGAAGATGACCTCAATACAGGGGTCGAAACGTAAAGTTATTATTTTATTATTAATCAGTAAAATAATCTTTTCAACACGTGTTTTGTGTCCTAAATTCATAAATATGAATGCTGATCACCGTGTAACCTTAAAAGAAAGAATCTATGCAAGTGGTGATAGCAAATGTTTCAGCATCTCTAACTGTTTAGTCTGTGCCATTGGAGGAGGAAAGTGAAGTGAAGTTGGGAACATTCAAATCTCCAAGGAAGATAACTTTATTAACTTAACTGTACTAACATATCTCTGAAGTGATCCTTGCCAGTGTGTGTGTGTGTGTGTGTGTGTGTCATTCTAATCTAAACCTGCCATTCTTGAAAAGGTGCTCCAAGGTTGTACAAGAGCAGAATCAAGTCCACCACAATTGACTTTTATCAAGATCTCCATTTTCCTTTACTGCAAGCATTACAAATGAATTCAAGAATAAGTATGATAGTTGGTGCATGTAATTTACAAGACAGAATAGTTAGTAATATATATATATACACACACACACACACACACACAGGTATCCCTTGCTTAACGCGGTTTTGTGTTTTTGCAAAGTCTTAAACTTTGATATATTTACAAGACAGAATAGTTAGTAATACACACACACACACACACACAGGTATCACTTGCTTAACACGGTTTTGCAATTAATTGCGGCAAGAGTTTTGATTAACGCGCCTTTACCCTGCAGAGCTTGCAGCTGCTCTGACAGATACATGCAAAATGTTTAATATTAATATAAATATTCTTGCACAATTCAGTGTATAGTTTTGAGCTCATGAGTCGCTGTGCATTCATATGTTACGAGTGATATTCCGTACCGTTTTTTGTTGTCAGTTTGGTTTAACGCGTTATGTAAAGGTTTGTGATATTTGATTCTGATTTTGTATCTGAGAGATACCGCAACATCCGATGTCAATATAGTATGGTTTAGTTTTATTTATTTAATCTTTGTTCAATAATTTCTCGATTGTAATTGAAAATAAATAAACCATCATGTATTACTGAAATAGAGAACCAAAGGCTTATTTATCATACATCTCCTCTAGGAGATGTGCTTTGCATTATGGAAAATACTAAGGAAAGTGATCTGGAGCTTACTTCACCTTTACTACGAGTTGCCCATAAGATCGTTTATGCTTGTATCCACCGAAACTTTTAGTTTCCATATATTCGGCCATGAAATAATGTTGGATTCGATATCCACTTAATTTGTACCATCATGTATTATATTTGCAGTGTTTTATTGCTTGTTTGTTTAATGGCCTGGAGAGTCATTTTGCTTGTTATCGTAGAATTTATGCCGATAAGAAAATAACTAAAACTATTCAAACGACTCTTGATAACTTCTTTTGATAAAAAAATTGCAGTAAATAATGTAGGTACAAGTATTTATTAAACATTTACTTTGCATTCTTTTTTTATCTTTCCTAAAAGAGTAGCATATAAAACGAATTATTAATACAGTAATCAATCATGGCCGAATTGTTAATTTTTACCATTGATAGACTTGATTAACGCGATTTTGATATATGCGGTAACATTGAGGGATTAATTAACTTCCTTAATCGAGGGATACCTGTGTGTGTGTGTGTGTGTGTGTGTGTGTGTGTGTGTGTGTGTGTGTGTGTGTGTGTGTGTGTGTGTGTGTAAAATTAATCAGAACAGTGCTTGGAGTTCTTAAAACAGATTGATGTTGCAATATTAACTTTCACAACTACTACGTTTTATAAGCTGATTGCAAATTTGGTATTTGACTGTTGTCATGTTTTGCTGATTTTTTTATTTTTATTGTTATTATTATTTCTAGGTTTAAGGAATAAGCTCTTGAAACAAGGAAAACTAAGTGTGGTGTCTGCTCTTTCTCAGCTTCCACCAACACAACATGATCCAAACTCCTTTACTTTAGATGTCTCGCATGTTTCTGTAAGTTTTTATTTATATATAAATTATCATAATAATCCATATTACTTTAGATAGTAAGGATCCTTATTATTATACTTGTTCCTTTAACTTTAATGTTAATTGCATTGAAATTCTTAAGCCTTCATTTTTCATGGGATAATTTATGGATTCAGATCTTCTACAAGATTTCTATTTATAGTAAAAGACATCTTTCAGGGATATCATGCAGTCATGTGGGATATCATTAAAGGTTGACTTTTTGCATTCATATGTACAGGATGTCCACAGTGGACCTCCCTAGTTTCAAAGAATGGTAAAAAATTTAAATGCGGAAATATGTAAGGTTTGGGTTACTCAAACGTTCCAGAGACTCTACAAGTTTCGATCCTTTGCAAAGGACTTTGATTGTGATTTTGACACTATGATCTATACACTTAAGTAGTAGTAACACATTGAAACTAGGGAGGTCAAATGTGGACACCGGGTATTAATATATCAATTTCTATCCTAAGAGTATTATCAGTTGAACATCAAAAATAACGATTCCATCATGATATGGAATAATAGTTCTCATCCACTTGGATGAGTAACTGGAAGGTTGTAGGCAATTTTTTTTTTTTTAAACGAGTCTTTAAAGAAAACTGTGGTTTGAACATTTTGGAATAACTCAGTCCATCTTTAATGAAACTCGTAAGCTAGTTTAATCGAAGTAAGAAGTTCTAACAATTCACTAAGGAACTTAACACAAAAAAAATTTTTTTTTTAAATGTTAATTGATGCTGTGCTGAAAGTATCAATTGATAATTGATACTTTTCAGCACAGATAATTCTTCAGAACTGATTGAATAAACATTTTTCTTCTTTGAATGAGCTGCATGTCTTTCCAAAGGCCTGTTATGTTTAATGCCAATGTCTTGCTGAACTGGAACATTCAGTTCAGTTCCTCATAAATGTAGTTTTGACGTTAACTATATTGTCTTCTCACTGGAATAGCCTGTTCATCCTAAAAATAAGAGAGTGACAACTGTAGGGGACCTGATACACAGCAATTAAGAAAGAAGCAGTAATCTATCCTTGGTGGTGACAAAAAATCTGGAAGTCAGTTGCATATTACAAAAGTGGAGGTAACCCAAAACTTCTTCAAAACAGAAATGCTTGAAATTTATGCAGTTGAAACCCTACTCTCAATGGAAGTGTTGCTCAAGAAGTTTGTAATTATCAGTGAGTTAAATCAAATAATTGTTAGTTTTATCAAAGCTTTGACAGTTTGGAGCTCTTGGTATAAAGTAGTATCAAAGAAATAGACAGTGCAAGTAATGTTTCAACAATTCCGTAAACTAGCTTGTAGCCCTTGTTTTGCTGAAGATGGATTGAGTTATTCTTTCTGAAATATTCGTCATTGAACGGATCAGTAAATATTATCTTAATTAATGGGACGATTTTATGCTCGGCACATTCAAATTCAGCATCAAAATTAGACTTGCCTACTTTCACTTCTAGGCTGAAATAAAATTTATTTCCGTCTTCTTCTTCACCCTTAGTCTATGTAGACCACTGGGGCACTATAAAGGTAACAGTCCTAACACACACTCTCTTCAGGTGTTTCTGTCTTGAAATCTCCTTAACGAAGTGGAGAACAAAGAATTAGTCCATTTTCTGATATTATCTATCCAGGTGATTCTAGGTTGCCCCCAGTGTATTTTACCAGAAGTCAAGCCCTCTAGTGCTATTTTATGTAAGCTATCTATGTGGCCCAGCCACCAGAGCTCTTTTCGATATATTTTAGTGATGATATTTTCATGCATTCTAGCAATGTGTGCCATGTATGATATCTTGAAACATTTTCTGTAGCACTTCATCTCAAAGGCCAATAGTCTGCTCATCAGCCTTTAGCAATGTCCATCTCTCACATCCGTATTAAGACAGTTTCCTAGTGATGATCATTTCCTGATATGTGCCTTTCAAGCAGTCTGTATGATATAGTGGTAGTACGACATAATTAACTTTACCTTGGTACATTATTATGCCTTAGAAATAAAGATCATCACTTTTCTTCCTAATTATTTTGTTATTCGTCAAGTCCAATATTATCAAATCTTACATTTGATTTTATAATTATATTTATTTCTAATATAATTAGAAATAAAGAATAAGTATGCATAATTCAATCTCATAATTGACTGGTTCCAGCATAAGTAATTTAACTCTTAAAATTTCATGTGTTGAAATTTAAATTCTGAAAGATCAAAAATCTTGAATTAAAGATGCTTTTTACTTTTTTTTCACATAGAGTTCCCTAATGTCATTTACTGTAGCTGGTGTTTTTCGAGAAGGTGAGTTTATTTATTAATTTTTTTTATTTATTTAAAATAAGGGACACTTCTAAACAGAAACAGGCTAAAATAGCCATATGAATAATAGTTTTTTTTAAGTTGCAAAACTAACCGTAACTTTTAAATTCTCTTTCTTTCTTGCTATTTCAAACTAATGAAAAGATGCCAGTATTAATTATTGTAAAGGTAGAAAATTGTCATATATTTATATACGTCATTTAGAGTTGATTTGAATTCAAATTAGTAACTGCTTCTCAAAAATCTGTTTTACTGTTTGCATGAGGCTTCCATCCTGCAAATTGGAGGCTGTAAGTGGTTTTGAAAATGCTTTGTGTTTGGCTCTAGATCAATATTTCTGGATTAGGTTGTGTGGATAACACTTCTGCTCTCCAACTAGTAGATCATGGGTTTATATCCCGCTGCAGGCATGGATGCTTGGGAATGTCATTTAAGCAGTAGATAAATTTCATTGCCTGGTGTGTGTGTGTGTGTGTGTGTGTGTGTGTGTGTGTGTGTGTGTGTGTGTGTGTGTGTGTGTGTGAGAAAGAGAGAGAGAGATCACCACCCTGCTTATGTAGTAGATCCGTATTTGGTGTCTAGAGCAGGATATTTGGATTATCTACTGTTATCCCACCCACAGTAGTAGTGTTTAATAGATTTATAATCTTTCTTGGATGGAATTTGCATTAAATAAATAATAAAGAAACGTAAATGATAAAAAAAAAAAAAAAAAAAAAAAAGCAAAATTTATGGAGAGTATGGAATAGCTTTCTTAGCAATATATATTGGAAGACAACACATAATATCAGTAGCTATGTGTGGGCTACAAATTTTTGCCTATTTTCGAAAGTAGTCATTTGTAAGGCAGTTAATGGACAAGGCGAAATTTAGAATCTCTGTAGAGTTGTAGATATATGCATATATAGTAATCTCTCCCAATATTAAACTGATATGGTCCAAAGGAATAGTTATAGCATATAGTTTGCTATAGTAATTTTTTTTTAGTAGCATTGTATCTAAAGAGCCTTTGGTTGGGATTTGTTGGTGGTTTGTTGTTGTGGTGTGTGCTATAGTGAGAGTTAACTGCAATGCTAGTAATTATGGTCATTTATAAAAATATGTCCTAGCTACAGAGAGCAGCTGGAAGTGAGTAAATGACACTTGAAACCTTTTTACTAGACTATGTAGATTGATGTCCTGGTATATTTCAAAGGTAAGAAATGCTGTAGGGTCAAAGGGATGACAAAAGTAGTTAACTAAAATGTATTTAAAAAGAATGTTTTATTTAAATTATTTAGTGCATAGCTGGTCAAGGATAATGAACCCACTCTCCTTTCAACAAATTTCGAATCCCACAGTGGCATAAATGTTTATATCTATGTAGTAGGTGATTTCCAGTGCCATAACTAGTTTTTCATGGGCCCTGTGCAAGATTTTATTTTTGGCCCCTGCTTTTTTTTGGAAAAAAATAAAAATAAATAAATACAATAGAAATAGATTGGTTAATTTTTAACTTTAACTAAAAACGTTATGGAATTAGCCCCCACAGTGGCAAATTTGAAAATGAAAATATAATACTGATTATTTTTGATACACCATTTCAAGACCACTTCATCCTTGGTCTTGTGCTTGCACTTGCCTAGTTACGACACTGGTATTTCCATTACCAGTTAAATGGAACCACACTTTTTTTCAAGCCACTTCGGGTCACCAAAAATTTGGGTAACCATATAATTTATCATCTGAACTGGGATATTTTTGAGAGTGGGGGAAACTAAAAGTGATTAAAATTATATAATATTTTGGAATATTTAACAGTGTGTTGATCATTAAAAACTGACACACTGATTTTAGTATATTGTGTACTTATAAAATATCTGTTAAAAAAACTATTTTCAAAATTAAAATTCTTTCTAAAGAAAATAAAAACAATATGTACATGTTCAAGTAAAATAAAAAAAAAAATTTCATTATATTGATTAAACAAAAAATAACATAAGCAGAATAATCATTCTTGGTAAATATATTTTAATCAGTTTATTGAGTCTATCTTAAAACCATTTTGCTAATATTTTTCTGAAGGATGTATTTTTTTCAATATGATATTATTATTATTATTTTTCAGAGTTACATTTTATGGTTAATAATTTTGAAATTGTGGACACTTTCAATTGTAGACTATAATATTTTTAATCGAGAAAGTACATCAAGTGGTTGGCCAGGCATCAGCATCAAATTCTTCTTACTTAGTTTGGAAATCCATCGGGCGCAAACACGTTTCAGTACCAAATGTTCAGCCATGATTGAATGAACACTTCCCACAGAAATATTCAGGACAACATGCAGCTGGCGTACTGTAATTCTGCGATCCTCCTTGATGATAATCACTGCTGTGTTGATCATTGTCTCTGTGGTGGATGTTGAAGGTCTTCCCTCACGTTTAAGATCTTCCACATTTTGCCTTCCTTCCTTAAAAGTTTTATGCCAGCGAAAAACACTTGCCCTTGACAATGCTTCATCATGGAAAGCTTCGCGTATCATGTTAAAGTGTCCGATGCCGATTTTTGCAAACACACCCAAAATTTAATTGCATAACGCTGTTCGAAGGACACTTCCATTTCGACGACTGGTCACGGATCGTAGGCATGCTGAAACAAGCTTGCGTTTAGTCACGTGACACTCTGGCACATCAGCCCATATACGCCATCTATCAACCTCTTTTGTTAATACAGACAGCAACATTTCTTTATTCCACAGAAATTAATATTGTGATGAGTGGTTTTGCGACAGTAAAATTAGTCTTATTACTTATTGAACAGCCCTTGTACCTTATCCCAGTCCTGAAGATATTTTCAGGCACAAACTTTGTTTGCTCACACTTGATAAAGGATTAAACTAAATTTATTATAGTCTAACCAAGTGAAAAATAAACTTTCAACATCTTTCTCTAAATCCAGAGTAATTTAATAAAAAAAAGTGGCACACCTTTTGACAACTCCTATAGGTAAAGATGACCTCACTAATGCTTCTGCCTGGTATCTCCACTTCTGGATCTGGTTCCCACTAAAGAGACCTCGATAAAGGTCGAAACTAGTCTGGATAGTGGCCCTTCCCTTAATGCATAACATTATGCATATCCGCAAGGAGATGTGTTTTGCATTATGGGAGATACTGAGGTAGGAGTGATGTTAGCTTGGTCCACCTTTGCTACGAGTTGCCCGGTGTTGTGCTACCTTACCTCAGTCCTGGAGATATTTTCAGGCGCAAACTTTGTTTGCTCACACTTAGATAAAGTATTAAACTAAATTTATTAAAGATGTTAGTTATGTTACACCAGGAAAAAGATGGGGTTTAAAAATAAAATTAAAAAAAAAAAAAAAAAAGGACAAATGTTAAACCGGATGAGATGCCTGAACAGTCCATGCCGAAATGGGACATATAGTCACCCTACCAATAAGCAATTTGGTCTTTAGAGTGAATTCTATGTTATCTAATCCTTGCTCCATCTGTAGTATTAATGTGCTATACTGATCTTACTTGATTAAAATAATATTAAGTTTCAATCAAGTAAGACCACTCCATTAAATGATATAGTAGCAGAAATAGCCATTATACTTCACATAAAGTTCTTAGCCTTTTACACATATTCCCCATCTTAGTAGGGTTTAGGAGAATGTAGACTTACAGAACGGTGTTTTCCAGAGTCAACTGTAAGTGCTACCTGCAGTGGATATCCCACCACACTCACCGAATGTGACCGTAGGATGCTATGAAGGATAATATGTAAAAATCTACTCGGTTCAAAAATTGCCTGTTTTTTGGATTATAAAAGTAGTATGGTGAAGCAGTATAGCAAACTTGTAGGGACCATAGAACAGTTTAGTAGTGAACAGCTTACTGTATTGAATTTCTTTTTTCAGTTGTTTGTTATGAGTAAAAGTTTTATAATGGTGTTTGCCATGGTGATGGAGTGACAGGAGAGAAGCAATAAAAAAGTGTAAATTTCCTTAACTCCTGGACATGCTAGGTTGTTAAATTGACTTCTTTAATTGATAAAGGTTTTCCGAGTCACCAATAACTTGTTACTGCTGTGTCAGTAGTATTGATACAGCATGGCATACCCTCCGAATCAAAAAATTTGAATAATCAAAGAAAATGTGTTGAATGATTTGAATTTCTAATTTATTGCATAAAAAATAATTATTATTAGCAATTATGAATTAGCATCATCTAAATCTACATACTTCGTAGATTATAGAACCATGCAAACATATAAAAATGTAATATAAATTATAACAAAAGTGTTATTTGAAAATATTCACAAAATTAGAATAATTTTTAATGTGGTTCAAAATATTAGAATGATGCAAAAATAAATGCACAAAAATTACAGTCAGGGGGAAACAACATTGATAATTAGTACTTTGTTGCATGTTGCATCCCCTTATCTATTATGACCATTTGTAAATGGTTGGATATATTATTTACTAGCGGCTCAGTCTTTTTTTTATCAAAACATGTTCATAAGGTCCGCAGGCTAGAAACAATCACGTTTCTTCATAAATCCCCACAAATTTTCGATGAGGTTTAAATCTGGTGAGTTTGCAGCCAAGGAATTATATTGAATTGCCTTTTTTTGAGCCATTTAGTAGTGGTCTTGGAAGTGTGACAAGAAGCCATATATTGCTGAAAAAGGAAATCAACATCACTTAAATCTTCCGATGCCAGTAACATAAACTGCTTGGCACACTTTGGAATTGATTCTTTCGTACACAATGTACAGCCTATCTGGACCCTCTGTGGTCATACAAGCCCATACCATGACAGAAGTTTGCAAATTTCACCAAACGTTTCATGCATTCTTTATCAAATGTTTCTTGCTTAAGATGCTAAAGACAGATCCCTTGATGACCACAGGACACAAAAAACATACTTTCATCACTAAAAAGTTCCTTTTTCTATTGACCCCAGAACAGTCTTTGCTTACACCATCGCACTCTAGCTGCCTTTTGCTTTTGAGCGATAAGTGGTTTCATCTTAGGCACACGTGATTTAAAACCCAATTTTTGAAGTTGTCTCAACATTGTAGATTTAGACACATTCACGCCTAGTTCTTTCTATCTCCTGAAATACTTTACACTTTGGAAGCAGTTTTTCTTCATGATATTGTTCAATCTCCTCTCATCTCTAGATGTAGTTATTACCTTTCGACCGCTTTTGCAGTGATTATTTTGAAAACTCTGGTTGTCAGTACCGTCTCAATAGTCTACTCATGCTTGCTTGAGAACACTTCAATTCTCAAGTCTTCATTTGCCATAATGAAGGCCATACTCAATTGAAGATTGAGTATCTTCAATACTCAATCTTCAATTGAGTATGGCCTTCTTTGTGTAGAGACACCGTACAAAACTTCTGTTTAGCAAATGATTCCTCACACACACGTCAGTTCCACAGCTACTGAAATATGTGCTATTTCTATGCTCTCCTCAAAACCAATCGGAAAAATTTGGAATATTCTAATATTTTGAACCATATTAAAAATTATTCCAATTTTGTGAATGTTTTTAAATAACAGTTTTCTTGTAATTTATAATACATTTTTATGTGTTTTAATGGTTATACAATCTACTAAGTACGTAGATTTAGTCTATGCTAATTCATATTTGGTAATGATTATTTTCTGTGTGATAAATGAGAATTGCAAATCGTTCAACACAGTTTCTTCAGTTATTCTAATTTTTTTATTTGGAGGTGTATGATTCTTGTTATGTATTTAAAAGCATTGCCATCATTAGGAATGAACAAGTTGTTGAATGTAGCATTTCCTAAAACAACCCAATTCACCTTAGTGTGTGTGTAAGTTGTTTGTTCAACAGAACTGGTTTTGAAATTTTTTTATTTTAATTTAATTTTATTTTGTTTACTTTGGTAGATTCTTTCTTCATATCAATCATAATATTGCTTTTGGAATAATGTTTTTTAATGTTCCTTAACCATAACATTCAGTACTCACATTGATTTTCTTCTCTGAGTTCTTTTATGTGTGCATGCATAATTGTTCCAGAAGAACTTACTGTCTCATATTTTTCACCATGCAGAACCATTAAGGACTAGGAGCAGAGGTAATAGCATATTTGAGTTTTCCATTCAAATACGTTATTACTCTCCCAGTTACATATTTTCTAACAAAAATTAATTAGACTTATTGGATTGCTAATAAGATAAATTAATTGCTGTAGTGTTCAGAATTTTTTTTTCAAGAGAGTTTGTATATTTTTTAAACACCTGAATGATTTTTTTTTCTTCTTTTAGGTAGAACAGATTCTCGGTTGTTAACATTTAGCCGTACATTCTTGGTTGTTCCACAAGGTGCAGGGTACGCTATATTTATTTTATTTATTTAGTGACGTAATATCTCTATTTAAAAGATTGGTATATATATATAATATCCAAGAAATCCACCTAAATCCCATATGTCTAATGAAACCTTCCTTAAAAAAATTTAGTTCTTGGTCTCCACCGCAAAACACTATTTCATACTTTTTTGTTTTTGACTGAATTTCCTCAGTTAAGTCTTTCTTTTGGAGCCTCCATAGCTCAGTCAGTATAGACGAACTCCTTTGGTTGGAAAGACCTGGGTTCGGTTCCAGGTTAGAAAAAAAATGTTAATCATGATACGAGTATCCTTTATCAAGTCTTTTCTACTAAAGGTGAGATAGCCAGTCTCATACAGAGGTAGGGGTTTTTTTCACCTAGAAACTTAGGTTTTTCATCTCTCAAAACAGGGAAACTGGCCCCATGAACACTCACATCTACAGTCATAAAATACTTACTGAGCAAGGAAGACAACAGGAAACCACCTGGTTCCATAATTACTTTTCTGGTTAAGTAGCGTACTGCTACCCAACCAACCACAAGGTTGATAAGGACTACACACGTCTTTTGATAATCCACATTTCCAAAAACTGATAATACAGAATTTTGCACTGTTTACATTTTGTCCCACTTTTACAGAGGAATCACTACTTCCTTTTCTCTGTTGATTATTACATTTCTCATCATAATGATAATACTATGTATTTTATAGCATTTCTGCCATGTTTCTCCTGTACTTAATCCTGCATTTAATGAGCATGCCCAGTTAATTAATTTCTTCCACATCTTTGAAACTGAGAATAGCTCACTTCCATTTGATTAAAGTGCAGGAAAGCTGATGAAATAGAAATGCATGTGTATGTATTAAAGATTCATACCAATTTTTTTCTATATAGCAAATTGCCTTGCTTTGTCACTACACATCTGATTATGCATCTTACCAGCAAAATGACCTCTCTCTCTCTCTCTCTCTTATTAATAATGCAGCAATACCTTCTTCCACATGCCTATCCACGAAGATTTGGAAATCAATCTCAGAGTCTGCTCCTCTGTCTTTTTTCCACTGCTCACGTGGGGTGCTGATGAAAACATGTATAGAAGTGATAATAATTACCTTTTATCAGCACTGTCTTTGTAGGAACCGTATCCTCCTACATGGATGTGGAAAATGGACCAGGCTGAGTGGAATACAATTTTCCATCTTGCAAAAGTGAAGCAGTGAAGTATGTCACATAATGTATTGTCAATGCAGCCACTGACTGCTGCATGGACAATACCAAATTCCAAAAACATTATCCTAATTTCAACCCCATCTGAAGCCTTGTTAGAACTGAGAGTGCCAATCAGCCAAAAAAAAAAGATCAAGATAGAGCATGGGATATATTTTGTAGATATCCTACCACAACAAACTTAATCATCATCAAATTCCTGACCTGCATCCTCATTGGATGTACAGGATATTATGATAGCACTACATCATCAAATTCCTGACATATACCATCAAGGGGTGTACAGGATATGATAGTACTACATGAAAAATTTACATCATTACTAACTTCCTATCTACATTTTTCCTCCAAATCGGTCTGTTACTTGTCAAAACTCCAACTTTATCAGATCTTATATTTCTATCATCTAAGGCACTTTGTGCTGTATCAGTCCACCTATATCTTGGTCTTCCCCTGGGTCGTTTTCCTGCCAACCTGACAGAGAACACTTGATTTGCTAATTTTTCCTTGCCCATTCTGTTTGAGTGACCCACCTGAGATTAGCTCTGCTAACACTCCTGGATGCTGAGAATGTCTAGTTCTTTCCTAATATCCTCGTTTTTAATATGATATTGCCATTGATGCTATCTGTTCAGGCCTCTTATCTTTCTCAGGAATCTCATATATGCGGGTCTCTAGTCTTTGGTCAAGTGTTTTACTTCTGACCCAGATCTCTGATCCATTAAACTGGTTTGAACTGTGTTGTGTACAGCTAATTTGGTGTTCCGACTAATTTCTCTCTTATTCCATATGAATTTATTCAGTTGACTTCCTACCATACCAACTTTGTTGATTTTGTTGTCTATTTCTATATTTAATTTACCATCTTGACTAAAAATCGTGCCTAAGTGGCTGAAATGTTTTACTTGTTCCACAGGTTCTCCATTAACAACACAATTGACATTTTCAACAATTTTACCTATTTTCATTGTCTTTGTCTTTTTATTGTTGACCTACATACCATATCTATTACAACAGTTATTCAGTTTACTCAGGGAATCTTGCAAACTTATAGCAGATTTATTTAGAAGTTTAACATCGTCCGCATAAAGCAAAGAGCATACATTAACATCTCCAATTCTAATATCATGTTTAATATCACTTTCCTTCATAATGTGATCCATATATATAATAAATAACAGAGAGGATAATGTACATCCTTGTCTCACGCCAGATTTAACATTAAACCATCTTCCTGTACTTCCTTCAATTCTAACTGCTGACTTGCAACTCAAATAAAGACTAAGAATTGCTTGATATAATGCCCCATTGACACCATATAACTGTAGCATATTGAATAGCTTCGCTCTTGGCACCTTGTCATATGCCTTTTCCAGATCAACAAAACTTAAATACAGATCCTTGTTATGTTCCCATGCTTTCTCAACTATATGTTGTAAAGTGAATATCTGATCCTGGCCTCTATTTGGCCTGAATCCAGCTTGTTCTTCACCCAGCTTTTCTTCCCAAATCTTCTCAACCGTTTCTCAAGTATACTTTCATAGATCTTGCCAGGAACACTCAGTAGGGAAATACCTCTGTAATTCTCACATTCACTTTTATTTCCCTTTTTATATATGGGTACTATGAGATCTCTACTCCAATCATCGGGAATTCATCCCTCTGTTCAGGCTTTCTGAACTATTCAGTGCAGCCACTGTAAGACTTTTATACCACTATACTTCTGCATTTCTGGTCAAATATCATCTACTCCTGCTGCCTTTCCACATTTCAAGCCTTTGATGGCTTTTTCTGCTTCAAGTATAGATATGTATTCCTAACTGTATGCCTGTTGAGTGTTTTTTACCACTGTGCTATCACTGCTTGTTTCATTTAGCAATTTTTCCAAGTAATTACTCCATACCTCAAGGATATCTTTTTCTCCTGTTTTCATGTCCGCTTTATCATCTCTAACTACTTTTACAGCATGCTTTCCTACATTTTTAAGCTTCTTCAACAACCTGCAGAATATTTTGCCACCTTCTTGATATTTATTTTCTGTATTCTTGCCAAAGTCCTCCCATGACTTTTGTTTAGCTAGTTTTACACAGTGTTTCGCTTTCTTACATTTGTCTCTGTATTCTCTAAGAGGAAAAGGTGACTTATTTGCCAGGAACTTTTGATATGCTTTCTTCTTTTCCTTCACTGCCTCTTTAACTTCCTGTGTCCACCATGGAGTTCTGATTTTTCTTTCTTTGCAGACAACCTCCCCACATGCCTCTCTGGCTGAATCAATCAGGGTTTTTTTCAAGGCTTGCTACTTAATCTTCAAGGTTTGGTTCCTGTTCTCAAACTGTTTCTTTTTTTTTTTTTTTTTTTCAAATATCTTTGTGTGTTTTAGTGTACAGTTCACATCTGAGAGCTGCTCAACTTTTATTCACTTTAAAACTTTCTTACATGTTATTCTTTTCAATATGAAATTCAATTTTATCCTGCTCAAGACTAAATAGTGATCACTTCCAATTTCAAATCCTCTGTACACTCTGGTGTCCTGCACCAGGGAGAAAACATCACTATCAACAGTAACATAGTCAATGAGACTTTTCTTATTCCTTGCCTCTTCTCTCCATGTGAATTTGTGCACATTTTTATGTTGGAACATGGTGTTAGTAATAACCAGTCCATGTCCTGAGCAGAAATCCAACAAGTATTTGCCATTATTATTTGTTTTGCTCTTTTCTCCAAATTCTCCCAAAATATTTTTGTATGTCTGACAATCATTTCCTACTCTGCTATTTAGATCCCCAACAAGGACCAACCTTTACTTTTTCATCGTATCAGCTAGTTTTTTTAAAGCATCAAAAAATTCCTCCACTTCTACCTTAGTAGAACCTTCTGTGGTACCATAGGCACAAATCAGTCTCATTGTACAATTACCCATTCTGATATTTGCTCACATCACTCTACTTGAGCCTGCCTGCCATTCGAGAAGATTAGCCTCGTATTTTGTGTTGAATACTATGGCTACTCCTCCTTTTCCTTGGTCATTACCTGAATATAACATTTTGTATTTATTGCTCAGAAAGATCTCATTAGTTTTTGTCTTTTTTGTTTCAGTCACCCCTATTATGTCGATCTGGTACTTATCTAATTCCTCAGCTAGCTCCATTTCTTTGCCATTCAGACTTCTTATGTTGATAGTACCGATCTTTAACTCTTATGATATTGAGTTGGGGTGTGTGCTTTCAAATTTGTTCCAGTAGCTGACTTTGCTGTTCACCCTGGTTCCCTGGCAAAAACAATGGGGGGGGGGGCTTGTTTAACCGGGCAACGCCCCAGCAGGCATGAAATTTTGTGATGTTGTACCATCATTTTGTATGTTGGTTTAAGCCAGTAAGAATACAGTTTAGTCATCCAAATTGCCAATCTATCCCCGTTCGTTCAGTATCCAGTACCTAACAGGGTGCACCAAAAGAAGGTGAGGAGTGTACATTAGGTCAGAAGCCCTGGTCGGTTCTCCGCATTCCTTTAAAGGGTATGTGGAGGTCTGCTCTCAGTTATACAGCTTTGACTCTTAAGCACTCCCGATAGCACTACATGAAAAACTTAAATCTTTACTAACTTCCTATCAATGATTTTCCTCCAAATTAATCTGTTATCTGTCAAAACTCCAACATTATCAGATCTTGTATTTCTGTCTTCTAATGGACTTTTCACTGTAACAGTCCACCTATATCTTGGTCTTCCTCTGAGTCTTTTACTTAACAATCTGGCAAAGAACACTCGTTTTGCTAATCTTTCCTTTCCGATTCTATTTAAGTGACCATACCACCTGAATTAGATCTGCTAACACATTCCTGGATGCTAACAATGGCAAGTTATTTTCTAATATCCTTATTTTTTATTGCGATTGATGCCATCTTTTCACATCCCTAATGTTTTTCAGGACTATCATATTTGTGGTCTCTAGTTTTTGGTAAATATTTTATTTTTCTTACTAATTTCTCTCTTAATCCATATAAATTTAATCAGTTGACTTCCTACCATACCAGCTTTGTTGATTCTTTTGTCTATTTCCATATTTAATTTACCATCTTCAGTAAAAATCGTGCCTAAATAGCTGAAATGTTTTACTTGTTCTATATGTTCTTCATTCACAATGCGCTTGATATTTTCAATATTTCTGCCTATTTTCATTGTTTTTGCCTTGTTCTTTTGACCTTAATACCTTATCTATTACAACAGTTATTTAGTTAGGGAATCTTACAGACTTGTAGGGGATTTATTTAGAAGTATAAGATTATCTGCATAAAGCAAAGGGGCTGAGATTAACATCTCCAATTTTGATATCATGTTTAATGCCACTTTCCTTCATAATGTGATCCATATAGATAATGAATAACAGTGGATAATGTACATCCTTGTCTGACACCAGATTTAACATTATACCATCTTCCTGTACTTCTTTCAATTCTAACTGCTGACTTACAACTGAAATAGACTAAGTATTGCTTGATATAATGCCCCCTATAACTAGTGTTTTGATTTTCCAGATCTACAAAACTTAAATACAGATCTTTGTTATATTCCCACGATTTCTCGAATGTTTGTCGTAAAGTGAAAATCTGATCCTATTTTCCCTGAATCCAGCTTGTTCTTTGCTAAGCTTCTTTTCCACAATCCTTCTCAACCATTTCTCAAGTATACTTGCCTAAATCTTATCAGGAACACTCAGTAGGGAAATATCTAATTCTCACATTCAGTTTTATTTCCCATTATTTATATGGGTACTATGAGAGCTCTACTCCAGTCATCTGGAATTCATCCCTCTGTCCAGGCCTTATGAACTATGTACTGCATCCACTGCATGACTTTCATACTTCCATATTTGAGCATTTCTGGTCAAATATCTACTCCTGCTGCCTTTCCACATTTCAGGCTTTTGATGGCTTTTCCTATTTCATGTATGGATATATATTCCTAATTGCATGCCTGCTGAGTGTTTTTTACCACTGTGCTGTCACTGCATGTTTCATTTAGCAATTTTTCATAGTAATTACTTTATGCATCAAGGATATCTTTTTCTCCAGTTTTCATGTCACCTTTATCATCATTCTGGAGGCTGTTGAGCTTTGTCAACAGCTTCCAGAATATTTTGCCACCTTCCTGATATTTATTTTCAATGTTCCTACCAGTCTTCCCATGACTTTGTTTTACACTGGGTTTAGCTTTCTTACATTTGTCTCTGTATTCTCTGAACAAAGCTAACTTACTTGCCAGTAACTTTGATATGCTATTTTCTTTTCTTTCACTGCCTCTTTAACTTCCTGTGTCTACCATGGAGTTCTGATGTGTCTATCCTTGCCCACAACCTCACCACATGCCCTCTGGCTGAATCAGTCAATGTTTTCTTTAGGGCTTGCCTCTGAATCTCCAATGTTCTCAAACTCTTTCAATTTTTCTTGAATAATGTTCGTGTATTTTTTTCTACAGTTCACATCTGAGAGCTGCACAACTTTTATTTACTGTAAAACTTTCTTACATGTTCTTCTTTTCAATATGAAATTCAATTTTATCTTGCTCAAGACTAAATGGTAATCACTTCCAATTTCAAATCCTCTGTACACTATCAACGATAACATAGTCATTGAGACTTTTCTTATGAACTATGTAGTGCAGTCACTGCATGATTTTCATACTTCCATACTCGAGCATTTGCTTAAATTTTTATTTAATGTCTAAACATTTGATTGAGCTATTTTTTTTTACAAAAAAAATTAAGTAAAGATGTTTGAATAGTGCTCGACATTTTTCATCTTGTAATGCAGTTTGCAATAGTTGGTGATCACTTTATCAAGATTTTGGCAGACCTCAAAGCTTCATCCCATATCAGGATCAGCATCAAACAAAATTTTCTCAGTTGTAACATTCTCTTCTTGTTCGCACTCCTTATGTTCTTCTAGTTGAAGGAGATCATTCATGCTTAACTGTTCTGAATGGGAATTGAGCAAGTTTCTCACATCTTCATTATCCAGTTCATTAAATCCAAGTTCTTTTCCAATTGTGCTGATTTTTTCAGTAATGTTAGATCTTGGATTTTGTGCACGATAAACTAACATTCCAACCAGATCCCATTCAATTGCAGTATACAATAGAGTTGCATGCTGTTCAACTTGCACTAGTGAATATCAAGGAAAACTGCTACCAGAAGCATATAATTTATACAGATTCTTTGAGTTCTTTACAGCTATCTCCTCTCTGCCGTATAATCCACATTCAGTGCTTGGTGAAGAAGTGCTTCAACTCTTGTACAAAATGAAGGTCATTAATTTTGATATTGGGTTCTGTTGGATTTCCAGCCACATTGGAATTAAGGAAATCCTGTAATTGCTACATCAACTCATACTTTTTTACGACATACTGTTTAATGCCCTTATATCGACTACACAGGTTGTAAAATCAAAGTTAATTGCCTAATGGCAATACTCAAGGCAGGATGCACTGATGAAGAAATTGCAATAGATCAAGCTTGAAATTAAACATTGGTGGTCTAGGCAACATAGGAACAGAATTGGTCATGTCACACACATTCTTATTTACTGAGGGCTGATGACCCATCTACATGTGAGAAAAGCAACACGTCTTAGCATTAGTCATATTCTGGTAGAGTTATTTATTTCATATCCAAACACAACTGGTACGGTAGTAAGTAAGTGGTACAACATGATTTACAACAAATTAGAATACATTATAATGAGATCGGGATGCTTAAGGGTCAAAGCTGTATAACTGAGAGGAGACCTCCACATAGCCTTTCAAGGAACGCAGAGAACCGACCAGGGCTTCTGACCTAATGTCCAATCCTCACCTTCTCGTGGTGCACCCTGTTGGGTATCTACTTGGATACTGAACGAACGAGGATGGGCTGGCAATTTGGGATTTAGCCGACCAAATTGTATTCTTATTGGTTAAACCAAAATAAAAAATGATGGTACAACATGACAAAATTTCATGCCGGCTGGGGCGTCGCCCGGTTAAACAAGACCCCCGTTGTTTTCGCCAGGGAACCAGGGCGAACAGCGAAAAGTCAACTACTGGAACAAATCTGAAAACAAACCCCAACTCAACATCACCAGAGTTAAAGATCAGTACTATCGGTACGGAAGTAGAAAAAGCCATCAAAGGCTTGAAATGTGGAAAGGCAGCAGGAGTAGATGATATATCGGCCAGAAATGCTGAAGTATGGTGGTGTGAGAGTCTTACAGTGGCTGCACTGCATAGTTCAGAGGGACGAATTCCCGATGATTGGAGTAGAGCTCTCATAGTACCCATATATAAAAAGGGAAATAAAACTGCATGTGAGAATTATTTCCCTACTGAGTGTTCCTGGCAAGATCTATGCAAGTATACCTGAGAAACGGTTGCGAAGAATTGTGGAAGAAAAGCTTGGTGAAGAACAAGCTGAATTCAGGCCAAATAGAGGCTGTCAGGATCAGATCTTCACTTTACGACAAATAGTCGAGAAAGCATGGGAATATAACAAAGATCTGTATTTAATTTTTGTCGATTTGGAAAAGGCATATGACAAGGTGCCAAGAGAGAAGCTATTCAATATGCTACAGTTATATGGTGTCAATGGGGCATTATATCAAGCAATACTTAGTCTTTATTTGAGTTGTAAGTCAGCAGTTAGAATTCAAGGAAGTACAGGAAGATGGTTTAATGTTAAATCTGGTGTGAGACAAGGATGTACATTATCCCTTCTGTTATTCATTATCTATATGGATCACATTATGAAGGAAAGTGGTATTAAACATGATATCAAACTTGGAGTTATTAATGTCAGCTCTTTGCTTTATGCGGATGATGTTATACTTCTAAATAAATCCGCTACAAGTCTGCAAGATTCTCTGACTAAATTGAATAGCTGTTGTAATAGATATGGTATGAAGGTCAGCAATAAAAAGACAATAAAAAAATAGGCAGAATCATTGAAAATGTCAAATGCATTGTGAATGGAGAGCCTGTGGAACAAGTAAAACATTTCAGCTATTTAGGCATGATTTTTACTGAAGATGGTAAATTAAATATGGAAATAGACAACAGAATCAGCAAAGCTGGTATGGTGGGAAGTCAATTGAATAAATTCATATGGAATAAGAGAGAAATTAGTCGGAACACTAAATTAGCTGTATACAAGACAGTGTTCAAACCAGTTTTAACTTATGGATCTGAGAGCTGGGTCAGAAGTAAAACACTTGATCAAAGACTAGAGACCGCAGATATGAGAGTCCTGAGAAAGATTATAGGTGTAAACAGATGGCATCAATGGCAATATCATATTAAAAACGAGGATATTAGGAAAGAACTTGACATTGTCAGCATCCAGGAATGCGTTAGTAGAGCTAATCTCAGGTGGTATGGTCACTTAAACAGAATGGGCGAGGAATGATTAGCAAAACAAGTGTTCTCTGCCTGGTTGGCAGCAAAACGACCCAGAGGAAGATCAAGATATAGGTGGATTGATACGGTACAAAGTGCCTTAGACGAGAGAAATATAAGATCTGATAATGTTGGAGTCTTGACAAGTAACAGACTGATCTGGAGGAAAATTGTAGATAGGAAATTAATAATGATGTAATTTTTTTTTCACGTAGTACTATCATATCCTGTACACCCCTTGAGGGTACATAGCAGGAATTTGATGATGATACAATGAGATCAGCTTAGATTTGGTAGGTGAATTATACAGGGAAATGATAATTAAATATGGAAAAAAGGAAACTATACATAATTTATACACAATAAATATGGTCAGATGTTTCTCCAGTATCTCTATTGTTGGAATACCAGTATTATTTTCAGGATATAGTGCAAGCCATTGTTGAAGTCTTGTCTCTGGGAGGTTTTTAGGTGGTTCAACATTTGCCAGGAAGCTATGTCGTGGTCTTAGTCTTTTGGGCACCGCAGTCTGGCCGAATAGTGGGTGGTGTTCATCGTTCATTTGTCTGCTTCTTTCATCAGCTGAGAATGCAGATCTTCGAATTGAAGGGGGATGCAATACCAGCCAAAGTATACAGGTCTTTTAGTGGTGTTGGTTTCAGGCATATTCAGTAGAGGAATAGCAAATGGCCAAGGCAGAAGATCTCTGTGTGTTAGGGGCTGCACCCCATTTGGAGGAGGTAAGCTTTCTTAGTATATAGTTTCTTGCATTCACTTTTGCCTTTGTGTTTTCTATGTGGGTTTTATATGAGAGGGTGTGATCAAGAGTCACACCGAGGTAGATTGGGTTCCAGGAATGTTCTATTTTAGAGCCTATCCAAGAAACCTGTAGCTTTCTGTTGTCTTCCTTATTGTTAAGGTGGAAAAGGCCACCCTGGGTTTTCAAGGGGTGGGTTTGGTTTTAGTTGATTACTGCTATAGAATGTGGTTAGACTATTTAAGGCAAGAGTAGTTTCAATGGACTTGAAATTTTTTGATTGAGTAGCTGTGTGAAGAACTCCCACTCTGGTAGAGTAGGAGTTCTTCACACAAGAAAGAAATGACATTCAGGCAGATGTTATCAGACTCGGACAAAAAACATGATGGTTTTAGATTTTTATAAAACATTAATTTATTCAAAGACATTTGATTGTAAATTTGTTTGTATGTAGATACTGCATTGTAGATACTAAGCCTTGTACATACATATTTACTCTTTTATCTGCTTATGACTTTGTATATATATTTTATATTATTATTATTATTACGTGACACCTCCAGGGAGTCCAAAGACTCATCAAGGGAAGCACCCACTCCACAACTCTGTCTCCACCAACTACAATGAACTGCACCTATCATCAACATCTACACCAACAGCATCTGCCTCCCACCACCACCAGTATTTTCACAGACACAAACATCCATGCCCACGGCAGGATTCGAGCCCTCAGCCTTTTGGCTGGAGAGCAGATACGCTGACCACTCAGCCAACCAGGCCAGCAATATTATTCACTGATTGAATCCTTAAAACTATTTATTTATGAACATTTTATGTACTGCTGTTATAACCTGTGTCCTGGTGTGCAGTATGACCGTTGCTGTCCTTGCGCCATAAATCAGTCAACCTGACCAGTTGCTGTCCTTGCGCCATAAATCAGTCAATCTGACCAGTTGCTGTCCTTGCGCCATAAATCAGTCAATCTGACCAAAGCATTTCAGCAAACAGATATGCATATCAGTGACTCTTATTAACCAAGTAGGACTATGACTAATGACGAAAATTTGGAAACAAAAATGGGTCCAGAACCATTCAGCAACTGATAGCAGATTAACTACATAATGGATTTTAGAAATGATTTCATTATCAGATGAAATGCTTTTTATGTGACAAGCTAAGGTGCGTGTGTGTGTGTCATGCAAAAATTGTTAACTAGGAATAAATGGTTAAATAATAATTTTGTCATTTTAAAAATTATTTTTATTGATTTGGGTTGGTAATTGTATTTTATATTCTAGGATAGCCATTATCAATGAGTGCTTATTTATTGCAAATGCTACTGTGGAGCAAGTGAAGGTAAATATTGTCAATTTTATGTTATATATAAATATTCCTTTAAATATGATTAATTAGGTTTGGTTGATTGTTGCAATATTTTAGGATTTCGATATTTGGCAATAAAATGATCCACAGAAATATGTGTGGAAGGTTTTATTTGGAAGTGATACAGCCTTTGATAGGCTTGTCTTATTGTAACAGCCTACATGATAATTGATAGACTATTAAATGACATTGTTCTAACTACCAGGTAGTTCTCCTAACCAGTTCAGGATATAGTTAAAAATGGATTGTTTAATTAGTGGCAGTCTTTGGTCTTCTGTTGATGATGAATGAGTCTTTGCAAAAAATATAATCTGATTTACCATATTTTATATTCTTGTTACATTCATGAAGGCATTTACAAATTAGTTGTTCATGTTCTGCTGGTGATTGGTGCTTTTTGTTTAGGACACTGTTCCCTAACTCTTATGTTATGAGAAGATTTAGGAATGGGGAAAAGGTTGTCACTATGTCAGAATAGACCTAATATTACAAATGCTTATATTGATTATGAATGCTATTTTATTGATAGTGATATGTGAAACACCTCATGACAGAGAGAAGAATCAAGTTTTCTTTCTAAAGCAACATTTCTGTCACCCACAGATTGGTAGTCTTAAAATTACCAGTCTGTTAAGCAGAAGAGATATCCTGAATAAAAGATGCACTGTCACTTCTGGTACAGTGCTATGAAATTTGGAAACTACCACCTAGAACATTAATTACCAGATTTACATAAGTGATCACAACAAAAATGAAATAATGCTCTTGATGGCATTTGGTTTGTTTACTCATTAAAGTATTGTAGCTATAGATATAAATATTTGTAATCAGTTGAGTCTCTTTATGGAATATCCTGTATAATCTGATTGGTTCCCATGAGTTAGGTAGCTCATTTGTTAATGACAATGACCTTCTCCCAAAAAACTTTGTATTTTTCATCCTGCAAAAGCCAGCCCAGACAGAAGAAAACACAATTAGCACACATAATAGTCATATCCTGGAGTTGCATTACCTTTATTTCTAGATGGGTGCCATTATTCGAAAATGTCCAAAAGTCAAAGCACTATGTTGAAGTTTGAAGATAGTATGGTTATGACTGAAATAGAAACGTGATAGTATGAAAACTGGTTTATTGAATGAGTTCATATACTACAGTGCTATCTGTTGTTGGTCTTTTAACTTGAGCAAGAGCAAGTTTTTTTTTTTTTAATGACAATATTAACAGTAGCGTGTGAGATGTTTAGTCTTTGGCCTATCTCAGACTGTGATACACCTTCATCAAGTTTAATCATTTTAATCTTTGAATCGAATGTAATAGCCTTATGACTTTTCGCTTTTATCAGCTATTAGGACAGCAAATGTAAGTTTAATAACAAACAACATAGTAAGTTTAATCACAACAAAAATAGTAGAATAAAAGTTAAAAAACAATTTAATATTCACATAATCGCAGAGCAACACGTTTCATGTGATAGCATCATGGCGCTAAAGAGCCATAAGTCTGAAGCAAGTGACATAACTTTGCAGTAAGTTTCAATTAAAAATGTCCATAAATCAGGGCATGCCTGTACATTTGCCTCAGAGCCTTTGTTGAACTAACTTGCTTGGTTACAGATATTGATAGTGAACTTGAACTCGAGTAATGATTTTTTTAATGAAAAACTGTCTTTCACTCCCATAAAACAAATTAACATTTTAAAATGACACTATGTTTTATAACTGTATTTATAAACACAAATATATCATTCCAGCTGGAACATTGCTTATAAAAGACCAGTTCTGTTTTTATTAGAGAATTAGCATAAACTGTGAAAAGTCAGCTGTTTGAATTGTACATAGGCACACCATTACTTGACTAGTTATTAGTCCCTGTCTCCAACCGCTACCATTTGCTGTTTTAGTTGGCTGAGTTGATAGCATTTCCACTCTCCAGCCAGTAGGTGTGGATTTGAATTGCACCATGGCATGGATATTTGTGAATGTTCTGTATTCCAAAATATAGTTGTAAGCAGTATTCATATCATGATTAATTTTGACATCATTATTCCCCATCCTTCTTTTCTAACACCTTAACTTAAAACATGCCCCCCCCCCCCTGACATTTCTAATTGCTTCAATTTTGCTATCCATACCAGTTACTTTACTTGGGGGGGGGGTGCAGATGATTGGCTATTCTCCCCTGGCCAGTTGCTATTTTTTTTTTTTTTTTTAATGTGACTTTCATCCACAAAAGGTAGTAAACCTATAATGCATGTACTGTGTGTAGGCTTTTTTTTTTTTTTTTTTTTTTTGTGATCTTGGAAAGTGCTCTAGAGAACAAACATGGATCTTCTTTCAATCCACTTCATCTCCTCCTCCTTCTCTTGTAAGCTGGAACAATGAAATTCATCTATCACTTAAAGACAATCAAAAATCATCCATGTCCATCCGCAGTGGTGTTTGAACCTGCCAACAGTCTGGTTGGAGAACAAATAAGATACAGTGATGATATATTCTCCATCTCGCACATGACTGAGACACACATTAAACTCATTCCTTCTCCACTTCAACAGCCAACACGCCAACATCAAGTTCACTACAGAAAAGAAAATACAATCTGTTTTCTCTAAACACTTAATCATGTTTTCCTAACGATACTCTTTCTTTCTTAGTTTACAGAAACCTAAAAAACAGAGAGAGACCAACCTCTGTTCCAACTAAACCTCCCTCACAGCTGAACTCTCCTTTATTTGTCATGCCTTCCTAATCCAATAAATATAATGCTGAAAAAAATTTGTCACCAGGTGTCTATCAAGTACCCTGCTCATGTGATCTTTTCTATTTTGGGCAGACTTGGCTGTTCTGCCTTGATTACAATTGAAGAACATCAAGACTGTATTACATTTTTGGAATCTGACAAGTCTGGCCTTGCTTCTTGCACTACTGACACTAAGCACAGAGTTATTTGGAACCAGACAAAACTTCTTCACTCTAGCAAGTTCAGATTCAATCGTCCAAACCCGAACCAATAAGATTGTATGGCAATATTGAAGTGATCACTATTAATTGTTCATTAGTTTTTAATTAATTAATAATTTATTATTATTTTTTAATCTATGCAATTCTCTACAGTTGTTGTTCCATTGAACTTGCTTATTGGAGACCCTGAAGTAACTTGTAAAATTTCCATATTTGGTCTCTAGAGTAGGGTTTCTGGAGTGGAAAAAAAATAAATTAAAAATACAAATAAAAAAAAATATATAAAATTGACTGAAGCAGAAAAAACATCCTTAACCCACCCACAGTACAAAATGTACTATAGGTTTGCAGATAACCTTTTGTGGGTGGGAGCAACAAAAAAAAAAAAAGTGTAATATGTAATTCATCTGTGACCGAAACTCAAGCTAATATATGCATAATTTATGACTCATTTTGATTCATCTTTTGAATGTAGTTAACAATCAATCTCACTGGTGATATCCACATAATGTTGCATTAAATATATTGTAGTTTTTGAATAAATTCTGTATAATTTTTGTTACATGTGTAAGCCATGAAACGTACTTGAATATGTTTAGAGCACATGTTCCATTAAAACTATTAGTTACTTTGTGCATGCACATATCTTATTATATTTTATTCCTTGATGATGTCAATTTGACTTTGCCAAAATATTGGAACTATTAATTAAATTTATTTTAATTGATATATTAGTCTACATTGTAATTTCTTTAAAAATTAGTTATGCTTGTAAAAGGAGAAAAGGAAAAGTTGCAGAAAGAAAGAGAAATAAATCTTGCTGGTCTAGATACAGAACTACAAACTCAGTCTTGGTGGTTGTAATTAAATTTCTTCCATCTACAATGGGCTTTCAATGTAGGTTTTTCCATTCAGTCAATTGGATGGAAACACATTGACGGCACCTCTGCTATGAGACATCAATTAATGGAATTAAATATTGAATACCAGTTTATATTTTACTTTTACTGCACTTCTTTGAATGGTGTTAAATTCTGAAATTTCATCTGATAAAGCTGCAAGTATTGTTGCATCTATTTTCTTATGAAGTTAACATTTATCATTATTTTCCTTGTAAGTGCTGATTTAGCATATTATAAAAAGTTTCCAAAATGTTTATTAATATTGGTACTATAGTTTGATAAATGGCAATGTAGTTTATTACAGTTAGAATTTCTTATCCAGGTCTTCAAAACCCCTGCTCCTACTCCTTCACCAAGTCCTGCTCCTCCTCCTGCTTTGGATAGAAGTACGGAAGAAACCCTGATGGTGATAGAATTTTCAAAACTCACTAATATGAATCTAAGCTTTTCTGCCAAGTAAGTTGAAACTGATTTTATATATGATATGCTATAACTGGTCACTTCATAGGACTTGCGTACATTTTTCATTGTACCTGTGTACAATGAAAAATGTTTCAGTGTACTTGTCTACCCGTGCAATTAGATGTAATTAAGTTTTGTAATATTTATTGGAAGGGCACTATAATGTGGTCATCTGAATATAACATGAAGCAGTTTACTGCAAAAGCAAATAGCAACATGACAGTAATGTTCTAGATCAGGGATCGGCAACCTTTTCAGACTTGTGGGCCACATTCAACTTTTATTTTTAATAATCAGGCCGCAAACGTTTAAGAGAAAATAGTGAGTAAAAAAAATACTTAAGTATCAATCTTAAAAAACAGAAATATTTAAGGTACGAGATATGAAAGAAGCATGAAAATGAAACTTGATGAAAAATTATTATCGCGTAAAAACAGTAATATGCGCATGGATAGGCTTATGTGTTCGTCAGACATGTTGTAATAGATTTCACGGTATGATAAGAAAATAAGTTTTTTTTTTTTTTTTTTTTTTACCTAGATGGCGCCATATTAGGACTTTAGTCTTGTGTTGCATGCTGCAATTACTTATACTAGCCCCACTGTTACACCGGATTGTGGTTGTCTTGCATTTGTAACAAACTCTGTGTTGTGTGCTCTGAAGATGCTGGATATAATACCAGCGAAATATTAGCTTTTAAGTTAATAAATAATTATTTTCTTATCCATGTGTGTTCATATCATACTGTGAAATCTATTACAAAACGTAGTAATATAGTTTATGCATCACAATATGTGTTTCCCTGCTTAATGTGGCTTTTTCCCTTAACCAAATTATCTAGATCCACTTTATAACCTGAGGTGCAAATTCGAATCGAAGCATACAAATGTTCATCAGTCAGTCAAGAAGAAAATTTATTTTTTCTAAAACTCATGGCAGAAAATGCTCATTTGCAAATATATGTGCTTCCAAATGTGACTATCATCTTTGCGATATGAAAAATATGAAGGATTAACTGATTAATCCTTCATATTTTTTTTTGATAAGCATTGATAAAATTTTCGGATATTTTCTAACGAAAATGCGTTCTTTAATGTTTCATTGTGTTGTTATCCCTACTCATGATGACTCGCCAAGTTGCACGCGATATCACGAAGTATAGATATAAAATTATTTTTTATTTATTATTCAATTTATAAAATGCATTATTTAAATAATTCAACATACATGCCACATGCCATGTATGGTCAACCTTTTATGGGCTGCCAAAAATGGACATTTGGGCCGCACGCGAGCCGTCGGTTGCTGACCCCTGTTCTAGATGGATAGATGGCTAGCTGGCATGCATATAACAGATCTTACCCTACTAAAAACATTTATAGCAGCTAGCTCCTCTGAGATGTCTGTGATTAGCTCCATTCAAAATGTACCTAAAAACAAAAGTGACAAAATCATCCAGAAAATGACAAGAGAGGATTTCAAACCATATACTCTGGCAGTTTAATAGAAGGCATTGACCACGATATGCAGTTCAGGAGTGTACAATCATCTCTTCATGCTGCCACTATTCTCTACACCATACAAGGAACCTTAAAAATTCAGTTACAAGAAATAGATACTTTTTTTTTTTATAATGTACATTTCATCCATATGTTTGTAAGCCTTTTATATATTAGCACTGTGGGTTGAGTAGGGACTAGATAATTCAGATATTTTGATATTCAGACATTCTGCTCTAGAGACTAAGCATGGTACCTTTTTAGAGTGCTTTAGAGAAGCAAATTCAAAGTTATGATGTCTTCTGAACAGCAGTTGAGTTAGCCAGGGATGTTGTTGAGGGGGGGATCCAAAAAAGTGTATACTATACACTTTTTTGGACCCAAAATTATTTAAAAAAATAAAACAAACGGAAGTTGCATATTTCTATTCTTTTTAAAATTTTAAAATATAATTGTACATAAATTGTTTGCATAATAGATACATACCTACTTTGACAATGAGTGGGAGACTGATTCTCATGCTCAAGTGTTTAGTAGCCACTGTGCACATGTGCAACTTAGAGGAAACATTGTTCAAGCCTCTAATAAACAGGATGGTTGTTTTGTACCAGGAAGTGAGATTGAAACTTACAGCCTGTTTGTTGTCATTCGGAGATGCTATCTACCCAGCCAGCTAGATACAAACTGGTAAAGGCTTCAGATTAGAAATGAAAAAATTTAATTATTTTTGGAGAAAGATTATATGCATTATTACTACACCCTCCAAGAAGTCAGCAGACTCATTGTGGGAAGTCATTCAACTGACAACATATTTATCATAATGAATCTTAAAATCCTTAATACTCACTGCATTAAGAACATATTCCAGTAATGCATTCCACTCACCCACAATTCTCCATGTAAAAAATCTGCTCCTCACACTCCTCTTCACCACACTCTTATATAACTTTCACGGATAGCCTCTGGTTCCTCGCCTTCTACTGTTTTTATAATCCCATCATTCATCATCAACTTAATTTCAACCCAATAGTTTTTAATCCATAAACGTGTGACTGTATACATAGAGGCATGCGCAATACTGTTTTTTGAATTCAATTCCTATTGTTGTGTTAGTTGTACTGATGATGTCTTATGATGCATGAGATGAAATATTTACACAATAAAAAAGTTATTTACTGTGGCATATGTGTTATTCTATAGTTAAAAAGTTCCCTGCCCTTGACAGCATTTCCTCTAGTTGTCTTGAAAATTTGCATGCTGACACCTATTCTGTGTTGCTTCTTTATGCTTTCTTATTCCATTAGCATCTACCCTACACCATTGAAATTAGTCCGTGGGCAACCTGTTCCCAAAAAAGTGACAAATCTTTACCATCAAACTATCACCCAATCTTTTTCATCTTAGTCTACTCAACTAATAAACGACTGCCAGTATGGATTCCGTCAGTGCCATTCAACAGGGGATCTGCTCTCACATGTAACCTATCTCTGGATAAGTGCCACGGAAGTTTGACAAATCCCAGAAATTTTATATCTCCAAGGCTTTTGACAGGGTCTGGCACAAAAGTATTACATAAGCTCCCATCATTCTGCCTGTCTTTCCCTTGACTTCTGCAACTGAGTTGCCAGTTGCAGAAGTCAAGTGGACGCACATTGTGTGTGATGGTGAGCAGTTCTCTCTTTTTTATGTAACTAATGTTGGGGGTCCCACAAGGTTCTGTCCTTTCACCCATCCTCTTTCTTCTGTATATGAGCAACCTGTTTCAGTTGTCCATCAGTTCGATACACAGTTTTGCTGATAACGGTGCATTACATTTCTCTTTCTCACTTGACAAACCTTGCACACACACACACACAAAAAAAAAAAAAAAAAAAAAAAAAAACACGTATACTTAAACTTTTCATCTCCAAACCATTCTTTGATAGAGCTCAGATAACCTGGGCAATTTCAATGCCTGCAAAATGCAATTCTCCCATCCTTACCTGTGACAACACTTAAATCTTCAAACATCTCCCTTGGGATTACCTTGACAAGACTGTACTGGCATTAACACATCACAATTACTGCCTCCTCAGCATCCAAAAAATTAGGATTCCTCTTTTGCTCAAGGCATTATTTTATCTTGGAACCCTGTACAAATCACAAATTTGCCCATCCATTAAGTATTGCTCACTCCTCAGGGACATTTGCCCCAAAGAGATTCTCAGTGCAACAATAAGACTCGCAGTTTCATAATCTAGTGCTGTGATGTCTAATGCTGATTCTGTGCCTGTTGTTTTTGAAAGTTGTGTATTTTGCTTGTTTTTTATAATCTCAAGGTTTAGATCATCAATTATGTCTTCTATTTGTGCTCCTTTTCGATTTAGTTGTGGGGAGCCCCAAGTTGGGCTTTTGGCATTTAGATTTCCTAAAAGGATCTTTGTATCTGACGTTGTTTGACTTAGTTGTTGAAGTAGTTCTGTATTTATATCTGTGTTATCTGGGTGATATGCATTGACTATTGTAATGTGTTTTGGTAGAAATATCTTGACTGCTTGAGCATCTGTGTTACTATTTATACCGCTGTTTGTAGTTGATTATGATTTCTTTATATTTAATATATTTGGTCTGTAGGAGTATAGCTGGACCTCCGCCAGAACAATCCAGTCTGTCTTTCCTTAATGTTGAATAGCCTTTGATTTGAAGCTTCAGATTCTGATTTAGTTTCATTTCTTCTAAGCATGCAATGTGGATGTTATTTTTGTATAAAATGTTCTTAAGTTCTTCCATCTTTTTTTGAGTGCCGTTGATGTTTAGCTGAAGTATGTCGAGAGTCCTCGTGGCATATTTCTCATCAAGATCCCAGACTGCAGTTCTCAACACATCGGCTACCCCAGACGTGGTAGTAAGTTTGTGATCAGAACAGACGTTCTTCATGGTATTGGGTGTACCAGAGCCCTGTTAGCCAGCAATTTTCAGAGTTTGATATAACTATCCAAGTGAAAAAAAAAAAAAAAAGTGGTAGCAGGATTCGACAAAAGAAAACTTTGATAAGATACTAAAAGGTTTTCTGGGTTTGATGTAACCATCCAACTCTTAAAAAAAAATAATAAATTTCATGCTACCGTATTGGCGCTTCACCCTACAAAGCAAACCCCTACTTGCCACTTCCACCTTGCATGTGGGCAAATGCCTCAGACTTAGGGTTGGACTTCTGCAAGGCAATAATTTTCATTTGATGTTATCAACATATAGCTGTTTTTTTTTTTTTTTTCTTTCTTGTAATGTAAGGAATTGATAAGTGCTTTCTGTGCGCAAGTTAGTCAGTTCTGAAAGTAGCACGGTGTATCTGGTAATTTGGGTCTGCATTCCATAATAGACACACTGACTAAAGAATATACACAGTTATTGAATAAAATCACTTTGTGGCCTTAGTTATTTTCCCATGATCCTAAAATAACAATTTTCTTGTCTTGGTGTTTATGTATTCAGATTGTGATTTACATTTTA
The DNA here is from genome assembly GCF_054136105.1 of Typopeltis vanoorti. Taxonomy (NCBI): domain Eukaryota; kingdom Metazoa; phylum Arthropoda; class Arachnida; order Uropygi; family Thelyphonidae; genus Typopeltis; species Typopeltis vanoorti. The sequence goes on from NC_143558.1 coordinate 16,215,470, forward strand.
CTTTGCATGTCTCTCTAAATAATTTTTTTTTTCCCTGTTAGAATTTAAAATTTATTCTCTTATACAGAATGTATAAAATCATTTCTGTTATGCTACCAACCCAAAGTAGCACAAATGCTTATTGCATTATTATGAATTGCATAACAGTTTAGCAGGTGAAAAAAAATGTTGAATTTATTAACTGATATCTATTTCTTCCTTGTTATGAGGACATAAAAGGTTGGTTAACAACATTATAAGCTGGCATAAGCAAGTAAACACATTCTGTTTCTAAGTGATGTGTTATTCTCTCCTTGAATTTTTTGTAACAAGGAAGAAATATATATGACTAATAAATTTTATATTTTCTGATAAGATACCAAATTCATAGTAATGTCTACAACAAATGTTTTCCTGGCTCCCTCTAACTTTTGAGTTCATTGGCGTTTGAATTTTTCTATTTTTGTAAATAACCTCACTATATGCTTACCTGTTTGAATCAATTATGTTGTATATTTGAATCTTCAGTTCACCTCTAAGAACTGCTTGAGTTTGATTCTTTTTAAAACTACTTACATATTTTTTTTTTTTTTTTTAATATGATATTTATTTTTATCCTGTCAAACTAAATGATGATCACTTCCTATTTCAAATTTCTTCTATACTTTTGTATCAACCAGCATGAAGATATCACTACCAGCAATGACATAGCCAGTAATTTTTTTTTTTCTTGTTTTTTTCTCCATGTGAATTTGCTCATCTTTTCTTAGGATCATGGACTAGTCATTAATAATGACTAGTCTATATCCTGAACAGAAGTCCAGCAGTTATTACTTACCATTATTATCTTCTCATTTCTCCAAATTATTCCAAAACATTTCTATATGTCTGGGATTATTAACTATCTAGATAGTTAAGTAATCATGTTCTCCAGAATATTGTATGGAGAAAGTTTTTCATCAGTTGTTTGGGAGCATTATGTAATGGTAGAGTAATGATTTTGGAAAATCTGAACGTAATAGTTAATAACACTTATTGAAATTAATATCAGTCATCTTGTATGACTGACAGTATTAACTCCATTAAGTATTTGGTGCATAGATAAAAGTAACAATTTTTTGCGAAGGAATTCCAGTTGGAGGTCTTGCATTAAATGTCTTCTTTAGAGTTTGCCGATGAGACACCGAGGTTTGGTTCATGTTTTCAAACTCTGCAAATTTTTTTCAATAATGTTTGCATAGTTGAGTCTACAATTTACCTGTAAAAGATACTCATCTTTAATTCTTTTTAAAACTTTCTTACATACTGTTCTTTTCAACATGATATCCATTTTTATCCTGCTTAGTACTAAGTAATGGTCACTTCCAATTTCGAATCCCCTGTACATTCTTGTATCCTGAACCAGCCTTATGATATCACTATCAAATGATGTAGTCAATGAGGCTTTTCTTATTTCTTGTCTTCCCTCCATGTGAACTTGTGCACATCTTTATGTTGATATGTGGTGTTAGTAATGCCTAGTCCATGTCCTGAACAAAACTCCAGTAAATACTTACCATTATTAGATTTGCCCTTTTCTCAAAATTCCCAAAATGTTCCTATATGGCTAGTGAGGCTCTGCTGTTCAAGTCTCCAACAAGGACCACTTTTTCAATTTTCTTTATGTCAGCTGCCTGTTCTAATGACTCAAAAAAATTCTTCCACTTCTTCCTTAGAAGAACATTCTGTGGGACCATAGGCACAAATAAGTTTCATTATTCATTTCTCTTTAGAAGTTTGTCCACAGAACTGTACTTGAAACTGCTTTTCAATCCAGAAGTTTATCTGCATGTTTAGTGTTGAATGCTATTGTCACTCCTTCCTTTCCTTGATCATTATTGCCTGAAAATAACATCCTATACTTATTATTTATTAATATCTCATCTATTTTTATCTTCTTTGTCTCTGTAATGCCAATTATGTCCACATGGTACTTTTCCAATTCTTCTGCAAGTTTGATTCCTTTCCATTAATACTCCTTATATTGATGGTTCTTATTTTCAGTTCTTCTGGTGTTGGGTTTATTCTTCTATTAGCTGACTTCACTGTTTGCCCTTGTTCCCTGACAAAAACAGCAGGGACCTTGTTTGACTGGGCAATGCCCCAGCTAGCATGAAATCTCATCATGCTGCTATCATATGCATTTGTGGTTTAAGCAATAGAAAATACTATTTGGTCAGCTAAGTTATAAATTGCCAGTCCATCCTCGTTTGTTCAGTATGCAGTAGATACTTACTAACAGGGTGTACCACATGAAGATGAGGATTGGACGTTAGGTCAGAAGCCCCAGTCGGTTCTCCGCATTCCTGAAAGGCAATGTGGAAGTCTTCTCCCAGTTATTTGGCTTTGACCATCTTTAAAATGTCATTTAGCTTTCTGAATTGTAATTGGGTAGGATCATTAGAAGGCAATTTATAAGCAGTTCTATTCTATATATATATATATATATATATATATATAAAGATACCCACAGACTGTAAATAGATTAATACTCTGTATAGATTTTGTTAATCTAGAAACCAAACATGGAACTTTTTCAGGCTACTTCAAGCCTCCAGTAAGAAAGATGGTAGCCTTCCACTATGTGATAAAAATTGTCTACTACTTAAACTGAACTTGCTGCATGATAAGAGACATTTTTCTGTGACAAAACAATAACAGTATTGTTTTAGGCTAGCCATGAAATGGAAGTAATATTGACATTATGACATAAACTGTAACACACATTACATTTCCCTATCTCTGCATTCATCTTTAATTGGCATCTGTCAAAGAGTGATTACTTTGTCTTGATTGCATTTTCTATCTAAAAGCAAGTGGGGGACGAGAGAATGTATATTTTTATTATACATGGTATTAAAAAATTAGCTTTGTGTTGTCTGTTAAGCATGCTTAATGAATTGTATGTTTATCAGGTGTCTAGAAGAAAATTCATGGGATTATCAAAGGGCAGCAGAGGTCTTCAATAAATTAAATGTAAGTATTGCAGGTAAACATGTATTTGATATTTTTAAGTTGATTAATGTATTAGAAAATAGTGTTTTAAGCTTTTTTTTTTTTTTAAATCAGAAAGCTATGATGGTATGTGTCTTATAAAGAATTTCTCTAACTCAAAATATCCCTCTAGTTATAAAACTGGAAGTAATTTTTCAGGCCATATTCAATACTTTTGAAAGTCCTTTGTAGCATATTTTTTTAGACAGAAATACCACCAGTCTCTTTAATTTCAGAACAGGAAAAAAATTCTGGATGAAGTAGCAGGAATCAACTTGGCTTCTTGGAAACCTAATTAGTGCCCTTATAGGGTTAAGTCTATCTTCAAAGTGTATGACTGTCAGTTGCATATGTTCTCCTGCCCAGTCCTATTTTGCATTTCTCCCAGATTTATTACCTGCCTCTGAATCCATTACACTAATTTCTAATGCTACTAAAACCTGATCCATACTTGGACACATTAATCTAGATGTTATATCAACATTTTATCAAGAGGAAATTCCTTATCCCTACTCATCAGTGTGTTTTTCAACATCCCAGTGAACCTATCCTGCCAATAGGCACAAGACACATGCAGATTAATATAAAAATTACCTTTCTTGATGGAAATTAATAATGCATTATCCTGCCTTTGACAGTAATAACTGCTTGTGTGCATCACAAGACTCCCAATTCTGTTGGTAGTATCATGCTCCAATTTGTGAAAGTGTCAGAAAAAGTAGAGAGCTGTATCAGGGCAGGAGTCATTGGCCACTGCAGTGTTAGACTGTTTTGTTTTAGCATATGTTTTACAATCATTGCTTTGTCATGTCGAGCTTCACTGGTGGAAGGCATAAGGACTGGTACCATAAAATTGCTAGTGTAGATCATGGGGTTATCCAGTACATCAGTAATAGAAAGACCTGGTATTCATAATTCCATGCAGTAATCCACTGCAAGAAGTGCCTCCATACCACAAAAACATGGTATTTGCAGTTCGAAATTTTTTCATAGTTGCCACCCATGAAAGGTTTTATGTAAACCCAAGTACATTACTACCATGGATGGGCTAAGGATTTTTTATTTTATTTTTGTTGATTTTTTTTTTAAATTTTTACTCAATTTTCACATGGTCCCCCCCCCCCCACGCGTGCACACACACACGCACACACACATCCCTCAGGTTTTTGATACTACAAAAGAAGCAGATAGCTGTGCCAGTTGCATTTAATTGAAAAACTGCCCTTGGCCTTAATTGCTTCACATGTATTTCCAGCCACACCATAGCATGAATTAAGGCTGCATTTTTACATTGTCATCTCTAGATTTCAGTAATATGGCACATATACTCAAGCAAAAAAAAAAAAAAAATTTATCTTCAGGCATCTTCCTTATCCAGACATCAATCACACTGGAGAAATGTGTAATGTAACTTGTTACTCCATGGGTTTCCGTTGTGCCAGGTCAAGTGTCTGTGTACTTAGCTAATGGTAATACACTGCTTGGAAAGAAGTCAACAGATACCATAGCATGAGGAACAAACAGCCATGGCACCCACCTTTGTAAGACCTCCTTTCACTGTGATGGCTGCGGCAATCTGACACAGCATATGATGGCAATCAGTGGGAATTTTATACCATTCTTCTAGGCATGTAATAAGGTCCTCAGCTGTAGTGGGGAAGATGTCCCTCGAACTCACCCGATGCTCCAGTTCATCCCACAGGTAGGGTTGAGACCAGGGCTTTTTGGAAGCTAGTCAAGCATGGTGACATTCATTTTCACAAACCTCACAGTTACAGCAGCAGCAACCTTATGACACCGTGTATTGTCTTGCTGAAAGAGACAATGGTTACTTCTGTTGACATACCACAAAGTAGGAAGCATTGCATTATCCAGAATGTTCAGATATTTCTCTGAGTTCATTGTTCATAGCACCACAAACAGTCTGAGGCCAAACCAGGTAAAACAGAAACATCCATCACACTGAGATTATGCACTCTGGTAAGAGACATTCACCAAGTATCTGCCACACCTACACCTGTCCATCATTTCACTGTACATGCTCTTTACACCTGAAGATGATGATGCATGCATTAAGGTAATGTGGGACTTGCATGTTGCAGTCCTACCATGGAACCCATGTTTGTGAGCCTCAGTTCTGAATGCTTTTTTGCCAGTTTATGTTCCGGTTGATACCCACACTCACCGAACATGACTCTGCAGTCATGTTCGGTGAGTGTGGTGTGTCGTCTGCTGCAGATAGCACTTGCAGTTGACTCCTTGTGCTTCCATCTCGGTATGGTATCACTGATTGTTGACCTGGGATGGCTCAATTTGTCAACAATTAGCTGAACAGATAGGCCTGCAACATTGCATCCTATCACAAGGCCTCTTTTAAACTCTATCAGTTCCCTTCTCACAGCCATTTCACCTGGATACAGTTGCAGTTGTATAAAATTTCATGGTTTGCAGCTGTGTGTCATGGAAACATTTATGGGATTGCTCCTGTCAGAGAACAAATGTGATACAATACCTTGTCTTATAGCTGTGATTCCAGGCTTCAGTGGCTCTCTGAATTGCATAAGGTTTTTAAATATTTAGCACTTGCTTGAGTTTCTTCTGGTATTTTGTGTGATTTATTATTATTCAAGTTTTAATGCACAAAGTCCATTATTGCACAGTAGATTTGTATAGATGTTTAAATTACATTTACTTTATATATCTTGGAAAATTTTTTATATTTGATATTCATCATACATATCCTTCCTCATTGTTTTTACACTGAATGGATGTCTTGAAATTTCTCAGTAGTACAGTTCTTCATACTAAATACATATTGGGTTGAGCAGGTTGGATGATGGGGAGAATGCCACCATAACAAAGTGCATTGAAGTTCCAGCCAAAGTTTTAGGATCAGTGCTCTGAATTAAGAAAAATTCATTACATACGAAGCTCCCTTCTATTTCTTTGCATCCTCTAAATTTACTATATTGAGCTTTAATGCTTTTTTAATATTTTGTACCAACTTTTATTTTATATCACAAACATTACAATGCATAAAATCATTTGGATTTAGTTGTTATGAGTTAAATTCAGTGTTTTACATAGAAATAAACTTTGATTATGGGTTACAACAGTGACAAATTTTAAACTCCTAAATGTTAATTATATATACAGGGTGTTCGGGATAAATTTGACATATTTATAATTAATTATATTTTTCCGTAAGTTACATGTATTAACACACACTTCTCTTCATTTAAAAGTTTGGACCCTTCTTCATTCATATACAAGATGTCAGAAAGGATGGATAGCTGGAACCCACCTGAATCATGGAAGAGAATAACTTGTATCATGATGATTCGTGCCCGCCATCAAAATAAGGATATTACGACTGCTGCCCAATGCTCCCTGAATACAGTAAAAACAATCAGGCATGAACTAGAGACTTGCAATGGTGACTACGAGGATGTAGCAAGAAGAAAGATCCCTAGCAGACGATCTGATTGCGTTCGTACAGCAGAATTCCTCGCAAATCTGCAGGAACAGGTGTTGAAGAACCCTGGCATTGGAATTCGGGCTTTGTTCGTGGAGTTGCTAACTGTAGTCAAGCCCGGGATAACAAGGGTAGTCAATGGTAGGCCGTATGTATGGCAGCAGGATTCGGGCCCCTTGCCACACCTCTGGGAAAAGTCAAAAATGGTTGTCTGAAAATTTCTACGACTTCACCAGTCCAAATGTTTGGCCTCCAAACTCCCCAGACCTTAACCCCGTGGATTATTTTGTATGGGGCGCAGTTGAAAAAGACACCAATCGCACTTCCAGTAATACAAAAGCCCAGTTAATGGATAAAATTAAAACAGTTTTTGCGGCCCTTCCCAGGGAGACTGTAGCATCAGCTTGTTCGAGGTTCCGAAGCAGAATTGAAGCTGTGATCGATGCTAATGGTGGTTATTTTGAGTAAATCTTGTTGATAGTATTGTAATTAACTCTGCCTGTAATGTTTTTTTGTCAATTCATTAAATTTAATAGATACAAAGAAGATTTTCTTTTTCCTTACGAAACTGTCAAATTTATCCCGAACACCCTGTATATTAATAAGATGTTATGGAAGCAGTGCTCTTTGGTCTTTGTTTGCTCTACTCAGGTAATTTTCATAGATGTGGGCATGATAAATACAAGGTTTGTGATGCTAATAAAATTTTACTTTTTGTTTTGTTTGCATTTTATTTTAAAAAAAAAGAAGAAAACAATACAAGGAATGAATGAAAGCATCTGTATTTGGAATTAAAGTCAACTCTAATATGTCTTGAATGAGTGGTAAATTTTTCTTGACATAAATATCATATCAATAACTTTGTGACATTATCATCTTTGTTTCCTGTATCATTTACCTTCTAAAATAGTACTAAGCCTGTAAAGACCTGTCCTATATTTGTCTCTAAATATGGGATATGCTCCCTTGATTGTTCTCTTTGAAAAAAATAAACAGTTCTTTTTCTGAGAGAGAACAAACAGGATATAAATGTAAATGAAATTAATGTTTCTGAAAATTATAATTGCCGGCAGTTAATTTCATTATTAACTAGTTTTTGACATAAAATTAATAACTCATCATCCTTCATACTCGAAGTTACAAAAAATAATAATAATAAAACTAATAGTAACTAGTTATCACCCAGCTATTGAATACTGTTCTCGCATTTGGAGTGGGGCTCCTAAAAGCTCTATCAAAATGCTTGACTGAATACAGAGGAGAGCAATTAGACTGATAAATGACCCATCTCTTACCAGCTCACTCCCCTTGCTTTCACATAGACGTTTAGTCTCTGAAATTTGTATATTCTATAAAAATTTCATGGAAAATGTTCATCTGAAACAGCATCAATAATTCCCCACTCTGTACTAAGCCCATTGGAACACATACAGCTGCTACCCAACATTCTTTCACAGTACACCTTGAAACCCACAGAACAAGTTTTTTTTTTTCCCCTCCTTCATTCATGCTACTGCTGTATTGTGGAACAGTCTTCTCCCTGATGTATTTCCCAAGGAATACTATATACAGCCTTTTAAATCGAATGTCAATAAGTTTCTCCTTTCCCAACCCACTACCCGTATACGGTACCAAAGTACTAGAAGTTGATCAGCCAACCTCTCATATATGGGCCCAACATTAAAATAAAAACCGGTATTCTGGCATATGCCAGAATGATTATTATCATCATCATCATCAAATTCCTGCCATGTACCCTCAAGGGGTGTACAGGATATGACAGTACTACATGAAAAAATTACATCATTACTAACTTCCTATCTACAATTTTCCTCCAAATCAGTCTGTTACTTGTCAAGACTCCAACATTATCAGATCTTATATTTCTATCGTCTAAGGCACTTTGTACCGTATCAATCCACCTATATCTTGGTCTTCCTCTGGGTCGTTTTCCTGCCAACCTGGCAGAGAACACTTGTTTTGCTAATCTTTCCTCTCCCATTCTATTTAAGTGACCACACCACCTGAGATTAGCTCTGCTAACGCATTCCTGGATGCTGACAATGTCAAGTTCTTTCCTAATATCCTCATTTTTAATATGATATTGCCATTGATGCCATCTGTTCACGCCTCTAATCTTTCTCAGGACTCTCATATCTGCGGTCTCTAGTCTTTGGTCAAGTGTTTTACTTCTGCACCAGCTCTCAGATCCATAAGTTAAAATTGGTTTGAACACAGTCTTGTATACAGCTAATTTAGTGTTCCGACTAATTTCTTTCTTATTCCATATGAATTTATTCAATTGACTTCCCACGATACCAGCTTTGCTGATTCTGTTGTCTATTTCTATATTTAGTTTACCATCTTCAGTAAAAATTGTGCCTAAGTAGCTGAAATGTTTTACTTGTTCCACAGGTTCTCCATTCACAACACAGTTGACATTTTCAATGATTCTGCCTATTTTCATTGTCTTTGTCTTTTTATTGCTGACCTTCATACCATATCTATTACAACAGCTATTCAATTTAGTCAGAGAATCTTGCAGACTTGTAGTGGATTTATTTAGAAGTATAACATCATCCGCATAAAGCAAAGAGTTGACATTAACATCTCCAATTTTGATATCAGGTTTAATACCACTTTCCTTCATAATGTGATCCATATAGATACTGAATAACAGAGGGGATAATGTACATCCTTGTCTCACACCAGATTTAACATTAAACCATCTTCCTGTACTTCCTTCAATTCTAACTGCTGACTCACAACTCAAATAAAGACTAAGTATTGCTTGATATAATGCCCCATTGACACCATATAACTGCAGCGTATTGAATAGCTTCTCTCTTGGCACCTTGTCATATGCCTTTTCCAAATCGACAAAACTTAAATACAGATCTTTGTTATATTCCCATGCTTTCTCGACTATTTGTCGTAAAGTGAAGATCTGATCCTGACAGCCTCTATTTGGCCTGAATCCAGCTTGTTCTTCACCAAGCTTTTCTTCCACAATTCTTCTCAACCGTTTCTCAAGTATACTTGCATAGATCTTGCCAGGAACACTCAGTAGGGAAATACCTCTGTAATTCTCACATTCAGTTTTATTTCCCTTTTTATATATGGGTACTATGAGAGCTCTACTCCAATCATCGGGAATTCGTCCCTCTGTCCAGGCTTTCTGAACTATGCAGTGCAGCCACTGTAAGACTCTTATACCACCATACTTCAGCATTTCTGGTCGAATATCATCTACTCCTGCTGCCTTTCCACATTTCAAGCCTTTGATGTCTTTTTCTACTTCAAGTATGGATATGTATTCCTGACTGCATGCCTGGTCAGTGTTTTTTATCACTGTGCTGTCATCACTGCTTGTTTCATTTAGCAGTTTTTTAAAGTAATTACTCCATACTTCAAGGATATCTTTTTCTCCTGTTTTCATTTCACCTTTATCATCTCTAATTCCTTTTACAGCACTCTTTCCTCCATTCCTAAGCTTCTTCAACAACCTCCAGAATATTTTGCCACCTTCTTGATATTTATTTTCTATATTCTTGCCAAAGTCCTCCCATGACTTTTGTTTAGCTAGTTTTACACACTGTTTAGCTTTCTTACATTTGTCTCTGTATTCTGTAAGAGTAAAAGCTGACTTATTTGCCAGGAACTTTTGATATGCTTTCTTCTTTTCCTTCACTGCCTCTTTAACTTCCTGTGTCCACCAGGGAGTTCTGATTTTTTTATCTTTGCACACAACCTCACCACATGCCTCTCTGGCAGAATCAATCAATGTTTCCTTCAGAGTTTGCCACTGAATCTCCAAGGTTTGATTCCTGTTCTCAAACTCTCATTTTCTTTTCAATAATATTTCTGTATTTTAGTCTACAGTTTACATCTGAGAGCTGCTCAACTTTTATTCGCTTTAAAACTTTCTTACATGTTATTCTTTTCGATATGAAATTCAATTTTATCCTGCTCAAGACTAAATAGTGATCACTTCCAATTTCAAATCCTCTGTACACTCTGGTGTCCTGCACCAGGGAGAAAACATCACTATCAACAATAACATAGTCAATGAGACTTTTCTTATTCCTAGCCTCTTCTCTCCATGTGAATTTGTGCACATTTTTATGTTGGAACATGGTGTTAGTAATAACCAGTCCATGTCCTGAGCAGAAATCCAACAGATATTTGCCATTATTATTAGCTTGGCTCTTTTCTCCAAATTTTCCCAAAATATTTTTGTATGTCTCACAATCATTTCCTACTCTACTATTTAGATCCCCAACAAGGACCAACTTTTCCTTTTTCATTGTGTCAGTTGCTTTTTCTAAAGCCTCAAAAAATTCCTCCACTTCTACCTTAGTAGAACCTTCTGTGGGACCATAGGCACAAATAAGTCTCATTGTCCAGTTCCCCATTCTCATATTTGCCCACATTACTCTACTTGAGACTGACTGCCATTCAAGAAGATTAGCCTCGTATTTTGTGTTGAATACTATGGCTACTCCTTCTTTTCCTTGATTGTTATTGCCTGAATATAACATTTTGTATTTATTGCTCAGAAAGATCTCACCAGTTTTGGTCTTTTTTGTTTCAGTCACCCCTATTATGTCGATCTGGTACTTATCTAATTCCTAATGTTGTACCATCATTTTATATTTTGGTTTAACCAATAAGAATACAATTTGGTCGGCTAAATCCCAAATTGCCAGCCCATCCTCGTTCGTTCAGTATCAAAGTAGATACCCAACAGGGTGCACCACGAGAAGGTGAGGATTGGACATTAGGTCAGAAGCCCTGGTCGGTTCTCCGCATTCCTTTAAAGGCTATGTGGAGGTCTCCTCTCAGTTATACAGCTTTGACCCTTAAGCACCCCGAATGATTATTAATATATTATTATTAAATAAATAAGTTTAGGCGAAATTTCTTCCAAGTTTTAATTCAAATAAGCTATTGCTAATTTTAGCTTGAATGTTTCATGTTGCTATTTAATAAGAATTTACTGTTTTTGAAATTTATTAACATGAGATCAGAAGTTTGACTTCTGTATAAAAATATCCAAATAATTAAACTAGTATGATTTTATTTTAGGAAAAAGGAAGTATTCCTCCAGAAGCATTTCAGAAATGATGTGAGAGAGAGAAGAATCTTATTTGTAATCACCAAAATTATTGAAATGTGCATTTTATTAACACATTTCCTTCATATGTATGTTATGGAAAAGAAGAAGAGGAAGAAACTGGGAACAGGAGATTCCATAGAATACAGTGTAAATGATGATGTATATAGAACTTAGAAATTGGTTAAAATCGAGAGGGGGGGGGGAAGAATTTTGTCAGCATCATGCAAAATATTTTTTCTACTGGTGAAAATTCTTCATAATAATTAAGTTGGTTGAAAAAAAATACTTCTTTGATGATGATTTTTATATATACAATAGGCCATGTTTTTAATACTCATACATTGTGTTCACCTCATTTAAATATTATTAGAGACACTAAAAGTTAAAACTTTGCATCATAATTGGGACCTCATTAAAATGTAAATAAACACTTCAACTTTATAATGTTAAAACTAGTAATTTTTGTTTTGTCAGAATTTTGTTGATGGAGATCTGTAATATTGTTTAATCATTCTGTGTAAATTATTTATAGCTATCAGTATTAAATATCCTTATGGTACATTTTCAACTGAAATTTTAATTTGGGTATTTTATAACAGTTCTGATATATTTTGTATATATAGATAAAAATATTTGTTATGTGAAATATTTCATATTTTGATCTTGTATATAATTTTCTTTGAATGAATTGAAGAAAATGGTTTCTTTGTGTATATGTGCACACAATCTCACTGAAAATCTGTTATGCCAATTGTATCATCTTTCCAAACTGCAACTCTAAATGGTAGTTGGATGTTCAGTTATTGTTGCTGTTAATTTATTTTAATCAGGCTGGTCTTCTGTGTTTTTTTTTTTTTATATATAAAGAGGGTTCGGTTGAATAGTAAATTTTATTATCATTTGCTATTTCAGAACTAAAAAGTCAGTGCATAGTTCCTCAGCCATATACTTTGTGGGAATAAATATAAAAATCAAAGCAGATAAAAGATTTTTCTTTGCTCTTCCTGCTGTGTTTTATTGATCTGCATTTTGCATAACTTACTTAATAAGCTTTTTTTTTCCTAATATTGGTATCAATAATCTTAATAATACAACTGCAATAAAAATTTGATATCCAACCTTAACAGACATTTTTCAAATTATTCCAAAATGAAAGTTTAAATCAAAAAGTGTTTCAAAAATTTAATTTTGGAATAATTTTGAAAAGCTGGGTTATTAAAGTTGATTATTGGAAAATGCATTTTTATGATTGTTATTGATACCAATATTACTGAATGTCTTAGCATTTAAAACATATTACACTTTGTAAAGATTTTGACAAAACCATTTCCACGAATTAGTAAAGTTGAGGAAATGAACTGCTCACTTTGAACATTTTTACCGCTTACTTTCTAAGCATTTGTGTGATTCCGATACTTTCCCCTTCCCCCTTGGGTGTGTGTGTGGGGGGGGGGGTCCTTCATCTAAAATGTATGATTTCTGTGTATTCTGTTAGGTTCTTGGTATGTCTGTAGAAAATGAAAAATTTTAAGTATTAGGAAAAAAAGTATGAACAAAGTGATAATTATCAGAAAATATAATGCTCAAATAAATACTTAATAATGAGTTTTTTTTAACAGTAATAAATAAATTAGTTTTAAAAAGTAATTTGTTACTATATAGATATTTTTATCATCTAAATGTAGTTCCCTAATAATATGATTGTTTTTAGTGCATTGTTAATTTAGAAAATTTCTCACGTGATTAAAATTTCATTAATTGTAATGCATTTACCATGTACCCAAATTCAGTTTTTGTCACAAAATTATCGAAATATATTCCCAATGATTGAAATTTTGAAATGAAAGGTAATATTAGAGGTTTGAAAAATAATGAACCATTTTCGATTTTGATAATCATGAGGAACTGTAATTTGCTTGAAAAACTGTTCTTACTATATCTCTAAATTCAAATAATTATTTATTGTATGTGTGAATGCAAGTGTGTGTGTGTGTGTACTTAAATTTTATATAGTACAAAAGAAAGAATTTTTCCATCTACTTTTATTTATATAAGAGATCCAGGATCCTCCTGCAATGGAATAAGTACCAGCTGTGCAGGAATGCAACTGGCATATGAGAACTTATGCTTTATAAATTGTGGAGTTATTGGTATGTGTGTGTGTATATATATATATATGCATATATATCTTTATGAGCAAAATATGGATCCATTTTTCAGCAAACAGTGTTAATTTTTTTACACCTGGTCAGTGGAATACAAACAAGAGTTTGATAGTGGTATTGGAGGAAAAGTCATTTATGCAGAACTTACTGGATCCTTACATCTATAAGTAGTGGAAAAAACAGAAAGAAAGTTTGTAAGATTCATTAATTGGCAGTTAAGGAGAGAATTCTTTCCAAAGGAAGAAACGTTTTTTTAAAAAATGTATTTGTTTAGTAAAAAGAATGAGTTCAATTTTGAAAAACAAAATTCAAAACTGTTTTTCAGGCTGATTACAGAACACCTTGTGGTTATTAAATATTGAATTACAAAGCATGCATGCATTACAGAATATCCCACTTTTTAGGCTAATTTTATTTAGTTAGCCTTTGTTGCAAAAAAAAAAAATCAATTTTTTTAAAAAAATTTTTTGGGTGAAACAGTGTTTCTCACAGATATACCAGAGGTGTTCAATAGCTCTTAGGGGTGTTAAAAAAAAAATCTGTATTTCAAATTATCAAATTTCAAATTATCCATTTTGCTTCATTTTTTCAAAGGGAGCAAGCAGTAGAGGGAGGGTTATGAATATTTAAAAAATTAATAGTTATTTTTTTTAATTCACTTATTTAAATTCAAATAAATTTTATTTTTTATTGTTTGAGGATGGGGGGGGGGCTACATACTGCTTTAGTGGGTACATAAATTGTGAGTATTGCATCTGTATATTGCTGATTATAGTTTTACAAATTAAATATTTTCTTTTTTTACTATATGTAACAAAAAAGATGCTAACAACATGTGAATCGCTCTTGTATGCAAAATTACCAAACTGAATGATTCATCACTTGCTATTTACTGTTGCAGTTTATATATATATATATATATAGTTTTTTATTATCCATGGATAATTTCTTGAACATGTATATAAAAAGCTGGTGTTATAATAGAATTGTTTAAATTGTATAATGGCATATTTTTTGTTTCTCTGAAAAAATGATGTTCCAATGATGTACCTTGCAAAAGTAAAGCTGCTTAGTTTTGCAAAAACAAAATTACTGTCTCTTAAAAGTGGCATTATTTGTAAATATTGACCGTTGCTGTTGTATATATATGACAGTTATGTCTTCATTGCTATTCAGATTTATACCATCCATGCATTTCCTGCTTTTGGAATAAAGTAGTAATATGGCCTCTAAATTTTTGAATTTTAATTTCTACATTCTGAGTTGCATATTACATCTGCAGTTCAAAAAAACGAATATTTAAAAAAAAAAAAAAATTACACTTTATAAAGCTTAATTTCAGTTTTTGTGTCTATAAAAGACAAGCTATATGTTTTAGTTGCTACACTTTTATTCATTTCCAGCAGTGTTTTCCAAACTTTCAGTACCCCTTTTATGATTTTTAGTAATACCAGCATACCTCCCCTCCCCAGCCAAAGGTAATTTGGAATTAGTTATCACTCTTTCATTCAAACACAATTATAAAAGTATTTTTAATATTTGCATTATAATAAATTATTAACATGTGAAACATTTTAATTTATGAAATATTAAATTTTCACTAAAAAGTTTAATGAGATGAATGAAAATGTATCTGTTGGGAAGAAGTTAGTTCAGTGAAATCTAGTTCTGTATTTGTTATTTTTATCCATAGAATGGGCTCCAAATCAAGGTTTTTTTTTTTTTTTTTTTTGAGAGAGACAAAGATTTACAAGTGCAGGAAACCTATACATCTGTTCCAACTTGTGACACAAAGATAATTAAACATCTATAGATGTATACTCACAGGTGGCAAAATAATTGAGGACAGTCCTAACAGTAGTCATTTGATATATGCCAAGGGTCATATTTTTGTAAAATTTCCTTTAGACTTTTTATCTACTGTAAAATTAATTATAGAATAGGCCTATACTAATCTCAGATGATACAACAAAAATAAAATTAAATATAATTCGATGCCTCTTATCTCTAAAGACATTTCATATATCCCTGGTGGTACCTGTACCACCAGGGATATATGAAAATATATGATTTTTGGAAACACTGAACTATGGTAACTTGTTACACCAAATTATCATTAAATCAGCGGCAGTTTACTCACTGGGTAAATGTTCTAAATTATGTTTCATAAAAAAGCATCGAGAAATTAAGACAAAATGCTTTGAGTTTGTAAAATTATGCAAGCATGATCACATGATTATACTTGCATAAACAGTAGTTTATACAAGCAATCGGAAATTCTTTGATCCATTACCTGGTTAATTGAATTGGTCTGTTAAAGATATTTCTATGGATAGTTTACTTTGATAGCATAATACACTTTCAGTAAAAGGAAATTGTTTTTCATGAAGTGCATGATTAATTTCTACAGAGAACAAGTTATCATATGCAATTGTATATAATTCAGAAATGTAAATATTTCCTTCTGTGTTTTATATATTTCCACAGCTTATCTAAAAGATAACAGGAAATATAGCAAAATAACTTCAATGATAAGCAAAGGAAAAAGACTGATTTTTTTTATTCACAACGTTCAGGTCCATTTGGTATCTCCTCACCACCAAATGAGAATACTTGAATCAAACACAACTCATTAAATATGCACAAGTGATAATTTTGTATAGATGCCAGAGGTGGTTCTTTAATGTGAAGCTCTATCTCTCATTACTTAGCCACTATAACTTTCATTTAATATTATATATTTAAATATTGGTTTACAATGCTTATATATAGCATAGCTCAGGGATTCTCAACCTGTGGTATGCGTACCACTGGTGGTACTTGGGCCACTGCCTTACTGGTACATCTAATATCTTGAATTAAATATAGTGGTACGCCACGGGAAAAGGTTGAGAACCCCTGGCATAGCTGATAACAATCTGTACAGTTTGAATCCCTTAATGAAGGTGGAATTGCATTTTTTTTTTTTAATCTGCTTTTAAATCCTTACTCAACTGTAAGCAAACAAAGTTTGTGTATGAAGTATCTTTACAAATCTACTTGTATATAGAAGCTGTTGACTTTACATTATTTACCTTAGTATCCCATATGTATAATGATGGACTGAAAATTAAATATTCACATTAATTTTCTCTAAAAAATACTCTATTTAAACTACCTTACTAATTGACACTTTTTATTCATGTGCTAAGTGAAAGCATAGCACATGCTGCAGATTTACAATGCTGTAATGTTCAACATTACACAGAAACAAGAGTTTGCAAAAAAATTGTTGATAGGAATTTGAATAAGAATTGCATTTAGCCATTGCAAGTATGCAGCAGAAACATAATTTTGTTACAAACTTATCCAACATTTATCTTTTTTTTTTTTTTTTTTTAACTTATTTAAATGTTTCTAATTATTGTTAGCAGTGGATCCAGCTGTACCACCATAATACATTGCCAAACTGTCATTAACTGAGGTACAGCCAGATTACACTTTAATAATTAACTTGTTTAATGTGACAGTTAAACCATTTCCTCTGTCATTTGTTATAATTGAGTTAAACCTTGACTTTTGTGTGTTGTATGTACACATGTTGCAATCGAAAGAATTTCAGATTCACAACAAAATAGGCTCCACATATACACTAATTATTTTTGCCAAAATAGATACCAGATTTTTTTTCTTCAAATTTGTAAACTTGTTAATAACGTTCAAAAGGACTGCCATTACAACGTGATGCTACTATCGCCTCATAGTGACATTCACAGTGAACTGGTTGCTGTGGATGGCAAAAAAAAAGCTAATGTTAAAGAAGCAGATGGGTTTTTGGTACAATGAATTTAAAGTGGGCCGTGGTGACATTGAATACCAACTGGGAGGGCAGACCATCAAGCGAGACAGATTTAGTGCATAACTTGAGACAGTCCACTGCTTAAGAAATAAATTTTTTGCAGTTTCCTTGGCTTTGGAAAGGTGTGCTCTCTAGATTATATGCCTCGACAATTGTCAGAGGAATATAAGGCATCATGTATGGGGATGTGTCTGGAGAATCTATTGTGATATCAACAAAGGCGAGAATTTTCTTGTTCGCCTAATCACAGGAGACAAAAAGGTTCATCCTTGAAAGCAAACAAGACTCCATGATCTGGAACCCACAATTTCTTGTGTGCAAAAAAATTCAAAACTTTCCACTCTCACAAAAGTCGTGGCCACAGTGTTCTGGGATCACCAAGGCGCTCTTGGTGGACTTCTTGCCGGAGGGAGGAACAATGGATGCAGAGTGTTACTGTGAAATGTTGGACAAACAAAGCCAACATTCGACACAAACGACAAGGACTCCTCACAAGTGACGTGATTTTGATGCACAAGAATGCTACGCAACACACTGCACCCTCCACACACAGCCCAAATTTAGCACCCTCAGACTTCCATTTGTTCAGTGCCTTACTGAACGTATTTCACTACGGATGAGGTTCATCAGGTGATGTTGGTTACCTGGAGTGGGCACAGGCTTCTTTGGCACTGGGATAGATAAACTGAGCTATCATTGGGACAAGTGCATCAATGAATTTGGACAGTTTGTGGACAAGTAGCACGTGTTCACTTATTTTTTGTGTATAATTTCAACTTTCTAGTATTAAACATTCTCGGGGGGTGGGGGGATGTTACCTTAATTTTCAGAAACTCCTTATAGAAGCCTAAAATGAATTCATTTTACATGTTGAATAATGGTCTTTCTCACAATAAGCATTTACACAATTGGATCCTCTGGTTGTTATCAGTAAACATGCAGGAATTTGAGGTGTTAATTCATTAAGTCATTCGCAAATCCAGATTTGTGAATGATGCTCCCAAGTCAGTTGCACTGACTTGGGAGCATCATTCACATGTGGTGAACGTCTTAGCAGAGTGCATAACCCCAACTACGAAATATGAAGATGGTGGTGTTAATGTTATGGTCCTATTTATCCTAGTATGGCATTGGACCTCTCTTTGTGATGCTACAAATATTGAACTCCGAGATGTATCTGTACATTCTGGACAATGCAATGCTTTGTACCTTCGGGGTTTCTACGGAACTAGCCACTGTCACTATGCAAGACAATGCACCATGTCATAAGGATGCTGCTGTAACTGTCTGGTCTGTGGACTGGCCTCCCCAGAGCTCTGATCTCGACCCTATTCAACACCTGTGGGATGAACTGGGGCATCAGGCGAGGTCATGGAGCATTTGCCACATAACAGGCCAAGACCTCATTGCATGCCTACAGGAAGAATGGTCCAAAATTCACATTGATTGCTATCATATGCTTGTTGAAAATATGCCTTGTAGGATTGCTGCACTCATTGCAGCAAAATGAGGTCCTACATCTTATTAAGTCAAGTGCCATGGCTATTTGTTCCTCACATTATGTCCATTGACTTCTTTCCAAGCATTCATATATATATATATATACACAGTATATAGATATAATAAATCAGCTAACACCTTTTAAGTAGATGAGGCCTTTATACCCTATCTAGCTTTTGGAGACAGTGGGCAGTTCAATCAGAGATAGCTGACCCATGTCTATCACTAATTATAGTAGCCACTGATGAAGAAGCTGGCAAACAAGTGCTGCCATCTCTGGGTACCTAACCCTAACAAGATATGTCATTGTCTGAAATAATATGGGTACTACGGGAGTTTTCAGGAGGAAAAAACCCTTTCCCACAGAACCGGTCGAAGAAAGGATTAGAAGAAGTTCCTCCAGTCGGCGACTAGACTTGAACTTAAGTCAAACTTCCAGCGACCAAGGGCAGAGGATGCAAGCACACGAGCTACACAGGCCTTTAGGGGGTGCCATAACTTTTGAAATAATATGTATACACACTGTAAGTACAGTATACACATGTTTGGATAAAATATCAAAATTATGGTAAAAATTTTAAAAAAAATTAAACATGAAAAATATTGTTTATTATCGAAAAAATTATAGTTTGGTATAATTCAAAATAGAGCCTGTGTAGCTCAGTGGATGTGGCGTTTGCCAACCACGGCGCTTGGCCGCACAAAGGAAGACTTGGTTTCGAGTCTAGTCGGCGACTAGAGGAAATTTTTCTAAGCCTTTTTTCGACCGGTTCCCGAGTTAGTCGATCTCTGGGACGGGCAAGCGGGTTTTTCCTCCCGGAAACTCGGGTTTTTCGTCCTGTAAACTCAAGAAAATCGACCGTAGAACCCACATTATTTCAGACATTAAATATATTCTGTTAGGGTTAGGGACCACGAGATGGCGGCACATTTGAGCCATCTGTCTTCACTGAGTACCGCTTAATTAGTGATAGCCTTGGGCCATCTATCTCTGATTGGTACCAGTGGAGATTGAACTGCCCACTCAGTCTCCAAAAGTTAGATAGGGCTAAATGGCCTCGCCTACTCCCCGTATACGGGAATAAAAAGGCGTTAGCTGATTTTTTTTTTTTTTTTTATAATTCAAAATTACTTAAAAATAAAATATATTCTTGTTTTGTTTCATGAGAAAATATTAATTATCGATAAAATTATAAAAAAAAAGCTAATGCCTTTTTATTCTCATATATACAGGGAGTAGGCGAGGCCGTTTTTTTTTAGCAATATCTAACTTTTCGAGACTGAGTGGGCAGTTCAATCTCCACTGATACCCAATCAGAGATAGCTGGCCCAAGGCTATCACTAATTAAGCGGCACGCAGTGAAGAGAGACGGCTCTACATGTGCCGCCATCTCGTGGTCCATAACCCTAACACTCCTATTTGATGTCTGAAATAATGTGGGTTCTATGGTCTATTTTCTAGAGTTTACGGCACGAAAAACCCGAGTTTCCGAGAAAAAAAAAAAAACCCGCTTGCCCGTGCCGGAGATCGGCTAACTCGGGAATCGGTCGAAAAAAGGCTTAGAAAAATTTCCTCTAGTCGCCGACTAGACTAGAAAACTAAGTTTTCCTCCGTGCGGCCAAGTACCGTGGCGTGCAAATTCGACAAAATTATACAGTTTAGTATAATTCAAAATTACTTAAAAATAAAATCCAATATCATATTCAGCTTTTGTTGAGGAACCTGCCTCAATGCTGGAAGTTGTTCATTTGCTCGATAATTTTTGTGGTGAGTTCTTGTTCTTTCGCTGATAGATTCCTTTCAACTATTTTTATATTTTCAACATTTTCAGCATTTTGCAAGATGAATCTGGTTATATATATATATATATATATATATATATATATATATATATATATATATATATATATATATATATATATATATATATATATATATATATATATATATATATATACATACACACACACCTAAACCTCTTTTTACGCGATAGATACGTTCCTAAAAATTACGCGTAAATAGAATTCGCGTAAAAAGAACTACTGATTCCATAGAAAAAGTGAAGATTGGTCCAAACCTGAAATATAAGCAAAATAATGAAAAAAACAAACATTAAATTCTTTAGGATCATAAGATTTTTATTTACATTTCATGGAGAACACACATACATATAAAGAATTTTAATAACTTTTAGAAAAACACATTTCAATTGTTTGTAAACGATTCTATAAAAAAATTATGTTATTCGCTATCAGTTTCTGACAATAAACGCGAAAGCTTTCGTTTTCGTGAGACTGTAATATCACTAAAACTACTAGATATGGTATTATCGTCATCGACTTCCGCCTCAACTTGTGGAATTCTTCTTGTCATGTCTTGAACAAAAGTACCACTGATTGTTTCAGTAGTTTTAGGCATGAACTCAGTTATTAATCGCTGTGTTGGTGCTTTAGATAAGTCGCGATATAATTCTCTGTATGAAGACATTAACAACTTAAGCTCACGTGAAAACTTTCTAGCACGCTCTTCATTTGGATCATGTGGACAAAATAATTGCCTAAATTACTGGCCAGTTTAAGACCTCCTTTAATAATATCAGCAGTAAAAGTAGGATTATCTTGATCATTGTCATTAACTTCTTCGCTTTCAGGAGTCTCAGAAACAATCTCCACTATTTCGATAACGATAATCGAACCTGATCGATACAATCCATAATTGAAAATTGTTTTCCACACATCCATAGCTGACAGTGTGTCATCATCATTTAGCTTGTTCAAAACGTACTGAAATATTCGTCTGACATAATGTTTTAAAAGTAGCAATTATACCCTGATCTAGAGGTTGTAGCAATGATGTGGTATTGGGCGGCAGAAAAAAAAATTTGCACATTTGGGTGTTCTATGGCAGGATGATCGGGTGCATTATCAAGAATCAAAAGCACTTTAAATGGGAGACCTTTGTCATTCAAATAGCGTCTAACTTCTGGCACAAAATGTTTGTGGAACCATTCAGTGAAAATATCAATGGTCACCCAAGCTTTTTTGTTGGCCATCCAATGAACTGGCAATTTTTGAAAATCTACGCCTTTCATTGGCCGTGGTCTTGATGGTCGATTTATAAGCAGTGGTTTTAACATCCGATCTCCTAAAGCGTTCGAACAAAATGGGAGTGTTATGC
The DNA here is from genome assembly GCF_054136105.1 of Typopeltis vanoorti. Classification (NCBI taxonomy): domain Eukaryota; kingdom Metazoa; phylum Arthropoda; class Arachnida; order Uropygi; family Thelyphonidae; genus Typopeltis; species Typopeltis vanoorti. The sequence goes on from NC_143558.1 coordinate 16,237,757, forward strand.
GATCCTTTGCTGCTTTGAACCCACCAACAGTTTTTTGTATTTTTGATACGTAAGTTCTGTTGGGCATTCTTTTCCAGAAAAGGCCGGTTTCATCCATATTCCAAACTTGTTCGCGAGTGTAACCGCCATCTTCAATTATTCCAGCAAGTTTTGGTGGAAATGCTTTAGCAGCTATTTCATCAGCAGAAGCCGTTTCATCTTTAATTTTTATATTACGAAGAGCATGTATTTTAATAAACTTAGCCAGCCAACCATCGCTTGCATGAAATTCACATTTTTTCCTCGATTGAGATGAAGTATCTGGCTGCAGTTTTTTAATGTGTTCATAAAATCCAAATGCTGATTGCTTGATGGAATTTCCAGCAACTGGCATTCTTTTTTGTACATTATCTTCTATTCAGATCACTAAAGCTTTTTCGGCCTTTTCTAGAACAACATCTCTTGTGTATCAAGACCACGGATGATAATTTCGCACTCGATTTTGTACCAGAACATACCGCATTTCTAATAGACTCTTTATTTTTCTTTATAGATCTGACAGTTGATTCACGCACTCCAAAATGCTTCCCCAGTTTGAAGACGATCTAAAATTTGAATTTTTATATCCAAGAAAACGGCTTTCCTGTTTTTTTTTTTTTCTTTGGTTATCGGCAATATCATGTGAGGGCTGGATTAAAATCTTCGGTTAATGAAATTAAAGTTTGAAAATTACATATAGCTTACTATTTATTATTTCTTGACAAAGTTATTAATTTGATGACGCGATTTTATTTTGATTTCACTTAAAAAATGCAAATACAAAAAAATGCGGTAACTGTGTGTTGTCTACTCAAACACCAAATTCAAACTGCTAAGAACTGCTTTTTTATGCGCAGTCAGTTATGTAATTCAGGGAATTCCCAATAAATGAAATTCGTAAGAATTTAGAATTTTCTTAATTGAAACGAGAATGCAATTCTACAAAATTCTCAGAATATTTTTGAATATTACACAGAAACCATCTTGTAGCCAAGAATCTAAGTAACAAAGTGCATGTTGTCTTAAAAGTGTGTATCAGGTCAGTGAATACAATTAAGGTGCATCCTCTGAATTCGCGACTGTTTGAAATGTTGTGTGGAAAAAAATGATCCCTTTAAACCAACTTCTTTTGCATACGGAGGTAAGGTGATTGTCAAGAGGTGATTCCTTGCAAAGACTTGTTGACTTGTATGACTCCACTGTCGAGTTTCTTACGAATGTGGACCAATCACTATGTGACGAGTTAAAAAAAGTGTAAAAATCATCTTTTCTATTTGGTAGACCTATATTCAAAATTTAACGAAATACAGAAACGTCTGCAAGGTAAAGATGTTACAATTATTCAAGCCCGAACAATCCTAAATAGGCTTACAAGCTTAAATAGGCCTATTTTAAATCTTCATTGGCACGTAAAGCTTACAGCTATTTTTCAAACTTACGGCAACTGGAAGATGGAGAAGAGGGAAACTTTTCAGGCTGTGACCTAGAAATGTACATAAATCACCTAGAAAAATTAAAGGAAGGAAGACTTTAAAAGTGCGTTTCGAGGACTTGGAGAAAATGCACTTACCTGAGTGGATTGTTACACCATTTGATTTGGAAATAGAAAATGCAGACATTGAGACACAGACTTACACGATGAGCTCGCTGATATGTGTGTGGATATCGAAGCTAAATCCTTCTTTAAAAACTAAAGCCTTAGTGACCATTGGAGCAATGTAAGTACTAATAATAAATACCCCAAGCTTAGTGCAGCAGTCGAACCCTTTTTACTTGCATTCCCAAGTAAAAAGGGTTGAACCAATATCCAACCAAATATTGATGTAACTACTATTCATCAAACACATCCTTCTCATTAACCACTGCGAGCGATTAAATCAATTTTTCTCGAAATATAAATATATTTATTAATTTATTTATATTTGCTTGTAATATTTAATTTTATCATCAACAATCCTATACAATTCTCTTATTTTGTATAAAAAATAATAAAAATCCATCTTGTAGCACTTAGGAGGGCGAAGGACACTAGCGGCACTGTGTTTACCACAGTGCCATATAGCTACGTGCGCAAGCATATGCACGTCATAGTGAGATGCGAGCTATTAGCGTAATGCGGCACTGTCGGTCGCGCAGTTCCACTGTTGTTTGTATGCAGTTTGCGCCAGTAGTAGAGGGTTCGTAGTGCGTATCGTATTTATCTTTTTTTTTTGCAAAAAATACAAGGACTAACTTAGCTTTGCGTAAACCAGGTGTTATCAAGTTTGACCTGTCTTACACTCTTACACCTACTCAGCAATTTCAAACCTATAACAGTTTTTATCTCTCCTGCAGTGGACTTAGCAATAAGACTAAGAAGCTTTTTCTTATTTATTTTAAAAAAAATGTATACTTAAGTTTATTATAGTGAGTACAAAACAAGTATCAAAAATACGATGAGTAAAAATAGGGGAAGGTATAAACTAAAGAAAGCAAGACAAACAAAGTTTTGGAAACTTGTCGGAAATAATTTTTATAAACATGCATCTCTTCAAAACAGAGCTTTAAAAGTGGTGATTTTCACGACCTGGATTATCGAAGCAAGCTATATAATTCTGGGGGAAAAAATCAAAGAAAAGTACACATTGCATATTGTAAGATTTGAAATGGCAGGCTAGCATTTGTAAGAACATTAGCACAAGAATTCGAGCAAAAGTAAAGGCAGCAGAAGATTGGGTTTTTCTATATATAATAATGAATATTTTATAATTAATAATTATCTGATTTTCATTTCGTTCACGGAGACAACATAATATTCACTTACAAAGTGTATATGCTATGTATTCGAAATATACGTTATGTTCCAACTGGTACTGCTGTTGCCTTGGTTACAGACATGCGCTAGATCAGCCATCTGATTCGATGTATGTAGAGTATATGTTATTTTAGTTTCTATAAATTTCAAATTTTAAAATAAAGTCGTAAATGATACGAAACAGATGGAAGACAGAAAAAAGACAAAAAATAATAATTTTATAAAACGATAAAGATATCGACCTTCCAAAGGTTAGATGAAACAAACGATTGATACTTATCATGTATCAATAATTATTATTCAAATAATTATTTTAATTATTTAAACAGTACTTTGGGAAAATATCGATGACGTCGAAGGACATGTGACTCCATATTACAGAGATAAAGATGGTTGTGATTTTTGATCGTTGAGAAAAAGGAGTACGCTAGTGGAGGGGAAAAGAAAAAAACTGAGCTAGACGTGATTCGAACACGCAACCTTCTGATCTGGAGTCAGACGCGCTACCATTGCGCCACCAGCCCACAATTAATCATCATAACACATCGTAATTTAAATCATATACTGATAATTAATTTTTTAGTGTAAATTCATGAATTTTTTCTAATTAAAATTTTTCAAAAAAATTGTATTAATATTAATAAAGACAACTAAAATTACTAAAGTCAGCTAATATCACTCCACTAAAACAATAAATAAAATATTGCTTGATCAATTGTATTTTTAATGAAGTCTTACGAACTTAAATATAATGCCTTACTGCTAAAAAAAGAACATAGAAACGTACATAGAAACCGTATATTACTAAAATATAGAATTTTTGACTTTAATATTGCATAATTAAGGTATTAATATATAGGATATTATAGATCCGGTTATATATATTTAATATGACTTTCTGATAGAGAATTTTGTTCTCAGTATTTCTGCTTGGTCTTTGACGAGAACCAAGTTCGAAGCTATTGTAAAGCTACTGAAACCTAATTTAGACATAAAGCATTGCTGGATTCATAATATTCTCTATTGTAATATATTAATTATGCTAAATCAAAGTGTTTCGGCTCTGTATTTTAATAATTAAATGTAAGAACTTGAAAAAAGAAAAGACCCATGTTGGCTTTTCTATGGATTTCAGTTAATGTCCTATTATCTATAATTATCTTATTAAAATTTTCTTCACAGAGACAAAAGTTAAAAAGTGTATACATTGCATGCTCCTAATGAACGTATTTTGGATTGCAACTGTTGCCTTGATTATGTGAGCGTAGATATGTACAGTATATGTTCATTTCAGTTTCAACAGAAGAGCTGTCTGGTTTCTCAAAAGGTGAGATATCCCGAGTGTTTAATCAGTGGAAAAATAACCCCTACTGCTTGTCCCAAGATAGTCTGTCAGAAATGAGATCACCATCATCTGAGAAGGCTTCTTTGAAATTGCACCAAGTGCACCGATCAGTAGCGCAGTCAGGGTTTAATCTTTGGGGGAAGGGGGCGAATTGAGTAGACGATTAGAGAATGCACACTACGCATCGCATGCGACCTATGACTGAGCATCTGCGATGATCGTTAATTCATAAGGAGTATAGAAATAGAAGACACGACGCAACATAAATTAAAAAATAATTAATTTTAATTAGGAAACGATTTTTGAAAAATTTTTTAGTGTTTTTTTTTTCTTTTTTGTTTGGGGGTCCAGGGCCCCCCTTGGACCTACTTACCCCCACTCTGGGGTGCGCCACTGGCACCGATAACTATCGGGATGACTTTGGTGTGTTTAAGCCACAGCCGGCCAACTTCGATTGTCAGATCTCGCGTTATTGGTGCGTTTGGTGAAATTTCAAAGAAGCTATCCAAATATTTATAGCAATTAAATGTGAACGAAGTGACCCCATATGATCTACAGAATACGACATTACTTGGAACGGTCCATATTTTAGACGCTACCTGATAGACTATTCTGATAGAATATAGAGTGATTATATCCATTGATATTGTATATATAGAGTGTAAAATTGCAAAGAAACATCTGTAATAATCATCATTATGAATATTATAATAATATACGTTGTAAACAGTTATTGTTATTTAAAAAAACTTTATGTACGAGAAAGTATTTGTTATGCATAATTGTGTTCATAATGTATGTAATTTATCTGAGAAATAATAAAAAATGTTAAAATAAAAAAAAAAAATAAATAAAAATAAAAATTATTATTATTATTATTATTATTACACTCAACGAATTAGTAACTCGAAAAAAGAAAACTTCATCACAAGATTTTATTGCAAAAAGTTTCGGTCAGGACACAAACCAAGAGGAACTAGCAGACTCATTCAACCATGCTTTCACAAACAACATCACACAACTCAAAAAAGACAAACTACCAACGATCAACAAAAAACTACAGACACAAAGTCAACAATAAACGATGTATTTTCCACCCATAACAAAACAGGAACTGAAAGAAGCAATCCTACAACTAAAACCAAAGACCACTCCAGGAATAGACAAAATAAGACTCGCAGACCTTATAACACACTTTGAACAATAAATCCAATACTTTTGAAACTCGTGAACATAATATTCGACACAGGCATTATTCCACAACAACTAAAAACTGCAGTAATTACGCCAATATACAAACACAGCAAAGGAAACGATACACTGAACTACAGACTAATAGCTACACTACCAATCATCTCAAAAGTTCTAGAACAAATAACACACACCAGACTACAGAACTATTTACAGAAGTACAACATCATCTCACAAAACCAATACGGCTTTCAGAAAACAAAAAGCACCATTACTTTATTAGAAGACATCGCCGACACAATAAACAAAGCTCTCGACAAAAACAAGTACGCCGTCCTTATACTGCTGGACCTAACCAAAGCATTTGACACACTTGAATATGACATACTACTCACCAAACTATACTCAATAGGTATAAGAGGAACACTGCATACATGGTTCAAGAACTACCTCTCAAACAGAACACAAGTAACAAAAATAGGTACATGTCACAGTCGGAGTATACAAGTAAAACACGGTGTACCTCAAGGTGCCATATTATCACCCACTCTATTCAACATATATATTAACGATGTTCATAACATATCCATAAGAAGTCAAATATTTCAATACGTTGATGACACTGCGCTACTAGCAATCCACACAGACATTAACACAGCACTCTGCAAAGCACAACAAGACCTAAACGAAATCACAACATACTTCTATCAAAACGCAATTCTAATCAACAGCACCAAAACACATACAGGGTGTTCGGGATAAATTTGACATATTTATAATTAATTATATTTTTCCGTAAGTTACATGTATTAACACACACTTCTCTTCATTTAAAAGTTTGGACCCTTCTTCATTCATATACAAGATGTCAGAAAGGATGGATAGCTGGAACCCACCTGAATCATGGAAGAGAATAACTTGTATCATGATGATTCGTGCCCGCCATCAAAATAAGGATATTACGACTGCTGCCCAATGCTCCCTGAATACAGTAAAAACAATCAGGCATGAACTAGAGACTTGCAATGGTGACTACGAGGATGTAGCAAGAAGAAAGATCCCTAGCAGACGATCTGATTGCGTTCGTACAGCAGAATTCCTCGCAAATCTGCAGGAACAGGTGTTGAAGAACCCTGGCATTGGAATTCGGGCTTTGTTCGTGGAGTTGCTAACTGTAGTCAAGCCCTGGATAACAAGGGTAGCCAATGGTAGGCCGTATGTATGGCAGCAGGATTCGGCCCCTTGCCACACCTCTGGGAAAAGTCAAAAATGGTTGTCTGAAAATTTCTACGACTTCACCAGTCCAAATGTTTGGCCTCCAAACTCCCCAGACCTTAACCCCATGGATTATTTTGTATGGGGCGCAGTTGAAAAAGACACCAATCGCACTTCCAGTAATACAAAAGCCCAGTTAATGGATAAAATTAAAACAGTTTTTGCGGCCCTTCCCAGGGAGACTGTAGCATCAGCTTGTTCGAGGCTCCGAAGCAGAATTGAAGCTGTGATCGATGCTAATGGTGGTTATTTTGAGTAAATCTTGTTGATAGTATTGTAATTAACTCTGCCTGTAATGTTTTTTGTCAATTCATTAAATTTAATAGATACAAAGAAGATTTTCTTTTTCCTTACGAAACTGTCAAATTTATCCCGAACACCCTGTATGTTAATAATACACAACCCAAGAATCATACGCCCCGCATCACTATCGATACATTGTCACACATACCGCTGCATTAACAACAAAAATACTTGCCAATGTTCCGAAATCAAAACCTGTAACACACGCAAAATACCTTGGTCTCTATATAGATTCCCACCTTAAATGGACAAAACATATAGAATACCTACACACCAAACTCCGGATCATCACAGCAAAACTCTTCCAAGTTAAAGACATTATTCCACCCAACATAAAAAAACTCCTATATCACAGTATCGGCGAATCCCTACTCAGATACCGAATAACAGGCTATGCAAGTACATCAAACAGCCACCTAACAAAATTAGAAACACTGCACAGGAAAATCGTGTCAACAGTAATCTGGACACCTTACACGCAACAACCAATATCCGACAAGCACATGGCGATACACAGAATCCTGAGCATTAAAAACCTGAAACACTACATGACATTAACAAGGAATTACTTCAACATCACCTATCGAAACAACAGAGACACATATCGTATAACAAGACCTACAACAACTCTCTACATCCTCACACCCTTCAGCAACTCATACGGTTCTTTGGTGAGATCACATCAGATACCCACGGAACTCAACAACCTACCAAGAAAGTTAAAACGCGTAGATAGCTACAGAACATTAAAAAACGAACTCTGGAAAATATACCAACAAAGTTAAGAAACCATAACACTAATATACACGTCACAAACCACTAGCATCCAATGCCTACATCTCATACATAAACAGTAGCAACAACACAAATAGTGAAGGCTAAATCCCACTCTCTTCATAAAAGCTAACCCAAGCTTCGAAGTCGGTGGGATTAGAACGGCTTAATCAAATAATCCTCATTAGCCAATCACTACAATTAATTTCAAAGTCACAATACCTTAACTGATAATAATAAAGATGATAATTATTGTTATTGTTAATGTTGTTATTATATAAAATTCTGTCCTGATTTACGCTCATGTGTAGACCTACACCTTTTACTGTAGGCATTCGGAACCGAAATTCTACGGAATAAGTTGGTTACTGCTTGTTCCTGGAGGTATCCTATGATTGTAGCCTGTGTGTTCACTGGGCCCCCCTTGCGGGAAGAAAAACCCCAGATAAACTTGGGAGAAAAACCCTGCGGCCCACGCCCAAGACTGGCTAACTTGGCTGTGTCCGAGAAAGATCCTTAGCTCCTCATGTCAGCGACAAACTACAGAAACATCACATAATAACGACAACAGATCTAATATAAACTGTGGTACAGTTTAAACTGGATTACGTGCTACAGTTCCAGCTGTATGCAACTGCGTGCGAGAGATATCGCGAGAGAATGCCAGTACTGGACAACAGAAATGTGCGTATCAGATAAATTGTAGCTGAGGCTGTTATTCAGGTGGGTTGAATCGAGTGAAATTTTTTTTAGATTCGAGAATGCGTCTCTCAAGTTCATTATAACACTTATGTATGTTTGAAGTTCGAGACCAGTCTTTAAGATGTTGGCGGCCTTCGTCGGAGTTTATTGAAAAAAGGACGTGTTTATAAATGCTTACAACATGTTAAAAGTTACAGCTTATGTTACTAGTGCCGGGGAGAGCGAGCTGCCCATAGCTAATCCTCAATTTTGTTTAGATATCTTGTCTAATTGTTTATTTGATAATTTGTTTAGATCGCAGCGCATTTGTTTCGTAATCTAAAGCGTTAATCGAACAATTCCAATTATTAACTATTCAATCAATGTCAAAACATAAGCTGTAACTTTTAACATGTTGTATTGCATTTATATAATGTTGTCAGACAAAATTTAATTTTTTCATTTTTTTCTTTGGGGGCGCTGCAGTGTCGCAGTGCTTATGTACGGGCCGCCACTGCTTGTCACTAAGATAATCGAATAAGTTTTTGATAAGTTTAATTTTATTTGCGTTCTGGGATTTTGAAGCTTGAAGTGCGCTAATTTCTTTAGTTTTGTTGCAAGACAAATTGTCAAGTGAATTACTTAAGCGGTTTTCTAGTGAAGACTTCTTAGAGAAAAAAGAGATTGCGTTTGGTGTCTGCGATATGTTTTAACAGAAGTTCCAGTTTAGCCTTATGGTAAATTCTTTGAGCTCGGATTGTTTTAATTGATTCCTTGAAATTAAGAAAACGAGGTATGATTGAGTTGGATTTACATCTTTTAAGGAAACTAGTCTGTTGATGAATAATGCAATGCTTCTGAGAGTTTTCTGATAATCCTTGATGAGAAAATGTATATCCTCGTCATAGTGTTATAATGAACTTGAGAGACGCATTCTCTAATCTAAAAAAATTTTACTCGATTCAATCCACCTGAATAACAGCCTCAGCTACAATTTATCTAATACGCACATTTCTATTGTCCAGTACTGGTGTTGTCCAGAAAAAGTTGTTTATCAACGAAACTAGTAGTGTTCCTATTAAACCCCTTTCTTTATTATTCTCGGTGTTTAGTCATTCAAATCTTATTAATTTCCACATATATACTGTATACTCCCTCTTTCCAAAAATAAACCGGACTTTTCGGAAATAGAAGAAACTAGTGGCGCCACCTGTTGTCTCTTTTTGCTGTCGAAAGCGGCAATTTTCATTAGTGTTGTGTCAACTGTTTATGACATTTGTTTCATTAGAAGCCGAGTTATAGTGCCAAGAGTGACAGTGGGTTTTGACGAACGGTCGGAAAATGAGTTTCAAACAGAGAGCTGCGATTGACTTTTCTATTAAACTCGGTAAAAGGTTTTACCGAAACGCATCAAATGTTACAAAAATAATACGGTGATGAATGCTTATCCTTTACTTTTTTTTTCCGCATAAGTTGACCGACGACCAAAAATGTATCGAATTGAACACTGCAAGACCTCATTGAAACCGCTCGTAAGGACTCAAACCTCCTTGAAGCGATCATTACTGGTGACGAAACGTGGTGTTTTGAGTATGGACCCGAAACAGAGTGCTGAGTGCAGTCCACCAGAAGAGGGGCATCCGGAAAAAAGTCGCTTGGAGAAGTCAAAAGTAAAGAAAATGCTGATTTGTTTCTAATTCCAAGGGTATTATCCATAAAGAATTCGTTCTGCCTGGCCAAAGGGTCAATGGTAAGTTTTATCTCGAATTCTGAAGCAATTGATACCGAGAATTCTTTGCGTACGGCATTAATATCGTGACGACCGACCGTTCGTCAAAACACACTGTCACTCTTGGCAATATAACTCGGCTTCTAATGAATCAAATGTCATAAACAGTTGATACACACTAATGAAGGTTCCTGCTTTAGACAACAAAAATATACAACAGGTGGCGCCAATAGTTTCTTCTAGTTTCGAAAAGTTCGGTTTCTTTTTGGACAGAGGGTGTATATATATATATATATATATATATATATATATATATATATATATATATATATATATATATATATACACCCAGATACACCCTCTATATATATATATACACCCTCTATATATATAGATACACCCTCTATATATATATATATATATATATATATGTATGTATGTATGTATGTATGTATCATCATCATTATCATCAAATTCCTGACATTGTACAGGAATTTGATGTACAGTATATGAGAGTACTGCATGAAATATTTACATTACTAACTTCGGATCTACAATTTTCCTCCAGATCAGTCTGTTACTTGTCAAGACTGCAATATTATCATTATTAGATCTTATATTTCTATCTTCTAAGGCACTTTTTACCATATCAATCCACTTTTCTCTTGGTCTTTCTCTGGGTCTTGTTCCTGCCAACCTGGTAAAGAACACTTGTTTTGCTAATCTTTCCTCTCCCATTATGTTTAAGTGACCATACCACCTGAGATTAGCTCTGCTAACGCATTCCTGGATGCTGACAATGTCAAGTTCTTTCCTAATATCCTCGTTTTTAATATGATATTGCCATTGATGCCATCCGTTCACGCCTATAATCTTTCTCAGGACTCTCATATCTGCGGTCCCCAGTCTTTGGTCAAGTGTTTTACTTCTGACCCAGCTCTCAGATCCATAAGTTAAAACTGTTTTGCACACTGTCTTGTATACAGTTAATTTAGGTTTCCGACTAATTTCTCTCTTATTCCATATGAATTTATTCAACTGATTTCCCACCTTACCAACTCTGTTGATTCTGTTGTCTATTTCATTATTTAATTTACCATCTTTACCAAAAATCGTGCCTCAGTATACTCCAGAAGTATAACATCGTCCGCATAAAGCAAACATTTGAGATTAACATCTCCAATTTTGATATCAGGTTTAATACCACTTTCATTCATAATGTGATCCATATAGATAATGAATAACAAAGGAGATAATGTACATCCTTGTCTCACATCAGATTTAACATTAAACCATCTTCCTGTACTTCCTTGAATTCTAACTGCTGACTTACAACTCAAATAAAGACTAAGTATTGCTTGATATAATGCCCCATTGACACCATATAACTGCAGCGTATTGAATAGCTACTCTCTTGGTACCTTGTCATATGCCTTTTCCAGATCTACAAAACTTAAATACAGATCTTTGTTATATTCCCATGCTTTCTCGACTGTTAGTCATAAAGTGAAAATCTTATCCTGATTTTCATTTTTGACCTGAAGTTCCTATTTGGCCTGAATCCAGCTTGTTCTTCACCAAGCTTCTCTTCCACAATCCTCATCAACCATTTCTCAAGTATACTTGCATAAATCTTACCAGGAACACTCAGTAGGGAAATACCTCTGTAATTCTCACATTCAGTTTTATTTCCCTTTTTATATATGGGTACTATGAGAGCTCTACTCCAATCATCCGGATTTTGTAACTCTGTCCAAGCCTTTTGAACTATGCAGTGCAGACACTATAAGACTTTTATTCCACCATACTTCAGCATTTCTGGTCGAATATCATCTATTCCTGCTGCCTTTTCACATTTCAAGCCTTTGATGGATTTTTCTACTTAGATATGTATTCCTGACTGTATGCCTGTTGAGCGTTTTTCACCACTGTGCTATCACTGCTTGTTTCATTTAGCATTTTTTCGAAGTAATTACTCCATATTTCAAGGATATCTTTTCTCCTGTTTTCATGTCACCTTTATCATCTCTAATTCCTTTTACAGCACTCTTTCCTCCATTGCTAATCTTCTTAAACAACCTCCAGAATATCTTGCCACCTTCTTGATATTTATTTTCTATGATCTTACCAAAATCTTCCATGACTTTTGTTTAGCTAGTTTTACACAGTGTTTAGCCTTCTTACATTTGTCTCTGTATTCTCTAAGAGCACAAGTTAACTTATTTGCCAGGAACCTTTGATGTGCTTTCTTCTTTTCTTTCACTGCCTCTTTAACTTCCTGTGTCCACCAGGGAGTTCTGATTTTTCTGCCCTTGCAGACAATCTCACCACATGTTTCTTGCTTAATCAATCAGGGCTTTCTTCAAGGCTTGCCACCGAATTTCCAAGGTTTGGTTCCTGTTCTCAAACTCTTTTATTTTTTTTCTTGAATAATCTTTGTGTATTTTAGTCTACATCTTTTTTTATTTTACTCTGCATTTAGTTCACATCTGAGAGCTGCTCAACTTTTATTCGCTTTAAAACTTTCTTACATGTTCTTCTTTTCAATGTGAAATTCAATTTTATCCTGCTCAAGACTAAATAGTGATCACTTCCAATTTCAAATCCTCTGTACACTCTGGTGTCCTGCACCAGTGAGAAAACATCACTATCAACAATAACATAGTCAATGAGACTTTTCTTATTCCTAGCCTCTTCTCTCCATGTGAATTTGTGCACATTTCTATGTTGGAACCTGCTGTAGTAATAACCAGTCCATGTCGTTAGCAGAAATCCAACAGATAATTGCCATTATTATTAGCTTTGCTCTTTTCTCCAAATTTTCCCAAAATATTTCTGTATGTCTCACAATCATTTCCTAGTCTGCTATTTAGATTCCCAACAAGGACCAACTTTTCCTTTTTCATTGTGTCAGTTGCTTTTTCTAAAGCGTCAAAAAATTCCTCCACTTCTATCTTAGTAGAACCTTCTGTGGGACCATAGGCACAAATAAGTCTCATTGTCCAGTTTCCCATTCTCATATTTGCCCACATTACTCTACTTGAGACTGACTGCCATTCAAGAAGATTAGCCTCGTATTTTGTGTTGAATACTATGGCTACTTCTTCTTTTCCTTGATTGTCATTGCCTGAATATAACATTTTGTATTTATTGCTCAGAAAGATCTCATTAGTTTTTGTCTTTTTTGTTTCAGTCACCCCTATTATGTCGATCTGGTACTTATCTAATTCCTCAGCTAGCTCCATTTCTTTGCCATTCAGGCTTCTTACGTTGAAAGTACCGAACTTTAATGGTGATGTTGAGTTGGAGTTTGTTTTCAGATTTGTTCCAGTAACTGTCTTTTCGCAGTTCGCCCTTGTTCCCTGGCAAAAACAACGGGGCTTTGTTTAACCGTGCGACGCCCCAGCTGGCATGAAATTTTGTCACATATATATATATATATATATATATATATATATATATATATATATAAGCCTGTAATCATATCATCTACCTTGTGTAACTGTGAACTATATTTGCAAACGATTACTGTGATCATCATTATTCTGTTATGTGAATTCCACTTGTAAGAAATTATAGCACTGTTACATAAATATATTCTCTGAGAAGTAGTGATGAGTGAAAGTAAGGTGATGTATCGAATTGGACACTACAGAATTATAAAGTTGTAAAATTATCAAGTTTCATTGGTTCATTGTTACTGTCCGATCTTTTTTTTTTATGTTAATTATTATTGTGAAAAGTGAAATGAATGTGTATGGCATTATCTATTGCATGTTAATAAAAAAAAACTAATCGTTGATGTGAATTGTGAATAAAAAATTAATTTTAAAATTAAAATATAAATAATAAAAGACAAATATAGCTGTTTATCTCTTTTAATGTAAATCTGTAAACTGGTTTTTTATAATTTTAATAATATGTAACAAAATGTAACCTACGCTCATGTAATTTCTATGAAGGATAATAAACTGTTTTAAAAAATAAAAAAATTATTATTATTATTATCTGAGAATTACAGGGAGTCAAAGATGCAGAGACGCTATACATCACCCAAACAACTGCCACCCCTTTCTTTACTCATTCTGTGTATATTTACTCATAGTGTATCCATTCCCTTTATCAAACTCGGCCGTAACATTGTTATAAAATGTGAACAAATTGCTAACACATGACAGATACGTGCTTTTTTTCTCTTAGGTCAGTCATGTGATTATATGCACGTAGAGTATATGTTGATTTCGGATTTTGTAAATTTAAATAAAAAATGGCTGAGAAGTAAATGCATTTCTGTAAAAGATAGAACTAGATGGATAAATTATAAATATTATGACTAAGAAAATAGAAATATGATTCGATAATAATTTCACAGCTTTTTTGTATAATTTCTTAGCTTGGTTCGGTTAGCATATTAAAGAAGAATGAAAAAAAAAAAAAAAAAAAACTTGAGCTAGACGTGATTCGAACACGCAACCTTCTGATCTGGAGTCAGACGCGCTACCGTTGCGCCACCAGCCCTTCTCGACAATCGAAATTTATTGTTATTAATAAATGATAACTTATGGTTTCTTAATAAAGTGTAAATTCATATTTGCTTCAAATTAAACGTATGCATTCATATACACATGCACACACATATTTAAAAAAAAACGGAAAAATCAAAATTATTTCATAATAATAATAAATAGCAACGTGTGTTTTTGACTTAAATATTTCTTTTATTTTGAAATGGAAGCATTTATCTCGTACAACAACCATTGTTTTCGAAATCACAAGATAATTATTGTTGGTGGTGATGATAGGCGATAGATGGCGTTGATGGTGGTAGTGTCGTAGTTAGATGAATTTAGCGAAGTGGAGTAGTGTGCCCTCCCACGATGAGTCCTTGGATTCCCTGGAGGTGTCACTTGGTAATAATAATAATAATAATAATAATAATTATTATTATTATTATTATTATTATTGTTGTTGTTGTTGTTGTTGTTGTTGTTGTTGTTGTTGTTGTTTGAAATTAATCAGTGGTTTGCCGATTTATAAAAATCTTCTCACCGTTGTATAAGTCTGGCTAACTCACCTACAGATAAAAAAAAAATACTTATAAAGCTTTTTCGCATCCTAGACACGATGGAATTCAAACTAATCTATTCCAGTCAAAGGGATCGTTGTACAACGACATTACGGAAGATAGAATTCATTTCGGTGATGGGAAATTATTCAAATTAAGTGGATATTGAATCCAACACTGTTTTAAAGTCGAATAGAAAAACTACAAGAGTTTTATGCCAAATATAGAAACTATAAAAGTTTCGGCGAATCCAAGCATAAGCAAATCTGTTATTTCTCTATTCGGCTTTGAAATAATGTTGAATTCGATATCCACGTATGAATAATTTTGCATCGCCGAAGTGAAGCTTTTTGGCTCTCTTTTTTCAATAATTCTTGGTGCCTTTTGTGATGCGACACCTTTTTTGGCAACTCGTATGGTAAAGTATAAGTTCTGCATCACTTTAACCTGAGTATTTACATCTGGGTCTGACTCCCACTAACGAGACCTCAACAAAGGTCGAAACCGGTTGGAAGCTTGGGTGATGAATGGCAATGCTGTAACCCGTGAAGTTAACTAAAGCACGGCTGTTGCTGTTACCCCTCGGATGAGATATGAGTAAATGAGCGGCTCTGCTCGGTGGTGGGGTGAGCCTGCCACGGGGTAGAGCCAACGCTGAGAGTTCTTCTCAGTGACAGAGTGAACCTGTTACTGAGGGGAACAACGCTGAGTTTTTGGAGTTTGATCTGTACTTGAACATTCAACAAAGGTCGAAACTAGTCTGGGCAGTGACCCCCCCCCATAATGTATAACATCATGCATGTCCACTAGGAGATGTGTTTTAAATTATGGGAAATACTAAGGATAGTGATCAGATCTTACTCCACCTTTACTACGAGTTGCCCCTGTCATGAAAGGTTTGCTTATGCTTGAACCCGCAGGAACTTTTATAGTTTCTCTCTTCGGCTTTGAAATAATTATACAAATAAATAACGGAAAAACTCACGTAGAAATATTATTTAATAGTATAATTTTCGCCTGTGTGTCACAGGTATCTTCAGTACAATTAGGCACAAAAATTAAACACTAACTGACAATTCCAAAAAGCGCCACCTAAGTAGCTGGTGTAAGATAACTAAAAAGGTCAATAACTTTCCTAAAAAAAAAAAAAAAAAAAATCAATACAATAAAAAGTTAGGAAAGATTAGCTGATTTGTAAAGTACTATCTCCCATAAAGGGGATAGACGTAAGCCGTCGGATCTGTTTAAGTTAGGAGAATGAAGTAGAGTTTCACATGTTTCTTTATAAAGGCGTTCCATGAGAAACTGACTTTTGTGAAGAACTCTTGTCTTTCTCCAATGAACTCTGTGTCTACTGAAGATGGCATGTTCTGCAAGTCCAGACTTTTCAGGTTTAAAGTATTCAATATAAGATTGGTGTTCTTCTAGCCGAATGGAGGCAGATCTTCCCGTTTGTCCGAAATAACATAATCCACAAGAGCACGGAATCTGGTAGACACCTGGATGATTAAGATGTGGAAGCTTGTCCTTTGGAGAAGCGAGAAAGATGGAGATTTTTCTAAACGGTCGAAAGGCAACAAAAATATTCAGTGGGTTTAAAATTTTTGCTATACGTTCACTGATGCCTTTGTATATAAGGGATGGTAATGCGCGTTATTTCCTCTGTGTTTGAAGAGGGAGACATATTAAATCTACTCAAAGTTCTTTTAATGAAGCAATTCTTATAGCCATTAGACAGAAAGGAAGAAGTTATATATCGTATTTCTTTCTGTAAAAGATCGTCTGTAGAACAAAAGGAGTGGGCCAGATGAACCAGTGTTTTAATAGTTCCTGCCTTTTGACTGGGATGGTGATGAGATTCCGCATGGATATAGTGGCCTGTATGAGTCTTCTTTCTATAAACTGAGAAATGTAGGTTACCATCTGGTTGGCGAAGAATTAGAAGATCTAAAAAGGCAAACTGCTTATTTGATTCTACTTCTAGGGTAAACTTGATCCTAGGATGAAATGCGTTTAACTTATTGAGAAATTGTTGAAGTTCATCAGAAGAGCCATTCCATACAGCAAAAATGTCATCGACATATCTGAACCAATGAGTAGGTCTGGGAGAAATATTGTCAAAGATACGTTGTTCAAAATGTTCCATAAAGAAATTAGAGATAGCAGGAGAGAGAGGATTACCCATCACTGTTCCTTCAATTTGTTGATATAACTTATTTTTAAAAGAAAAATAACCAGAATTTATTACAAAATCAAATAAGTTTACAATGTCTGAAGGAAATTCCTGTTGTAGTAATTCAATACTTTCCGAAAGAGGCACATTTGTAAATAAAGAAACAACATCTAAACTGATCATGATATCAGAAACGTCCAAATGAAGATCTGAAATTTTATTTTTAAAATCCAAAGTATTTTTTATATAAGTATCAGTTCTTCTAGTTGAAGAGTAAATTAGATAAAAATTTTGAGATTTTGTAAGTTGGGCAACCTATACAATCTACGACTGGTCTTAACGGAATGCCTGGTTTATGAACTTTTGGAAGACCATACAATCTAGGTGGACGACCGAAGAAAGTTTTAAGTTTTTTCTTTTGATCTTCATTCCATGTAGATACATTATCTATAAGAGAATTAAGTCTCTTCAATTGACTCCGGGTAAGATCCGATGTAAGAGGCCTATAAGTTGAATAGTCGCGAAGTAAAAGACATTTTTTTCTCATATTCCTTCCTATCTTGAATCACTACCGCCTTCCCCTTATCAGCTTTCGTAATTATTAAATTATTGTTATTCTTCAGTGATTTCAATGCTTTAAATTCAGAGTAAGAAAGATTAGGACGAGGAGGCTTGGCATCAAAAAGAATTTGTGCACATTCAAAACGTAATCTGTTGGCTGTTTTTTGGGGTAAGGATCGAATACCCCTGTCTATGTTATGAAAAAAATCCATAATAGGCACCTTATTCGGCGTAACAGCGAAATCATATCCTTTTGATAAAACAAAACGTTCACAGTCTGTTAGTGGACGTCCGGAAACATTTATGACTACTTTATCTATATCAATAGTATTATTACTGGATCTAGGTAAGCTGACTAGTGATTCAAATTTGCGTTTCAGCTTGGCACGAGAATCATTGAAAACCTTTAAGTAAGAACTCGAAGATATGCGCATTACAGTAGTAAAAGTTTCAACAGTTAAATTAGATTCCAGAGCAATTTTTATATCCATAATTTCTCTATTTAAAATGGCAAGAGATTTTTTAGCTTCGTGTAGCTGAATATTTAAAAGAGACTTACTAGCTTTGAAGTAGATCCGATGAGCTTTTGGGGACCTAAAAACTTCTTTTATTTTACAACAGTTTGGAATAACCTGGGCCATCTTACATCGTTTAAGGAATATTAATCTGTTAATGTTAATTTTATTTTATTTTCTCAGTGACAGAGTGAACCTGTTACTGAGGGGAACAACGCTGAGTTTTTGGAGTTTGATTTGTACTTGAACATTCAACAAAGGTCGAAATTGGTCTGGGCAGTGACCACCCCCCCATAATGTATAACATCATGCATGTCCACTAGGAGATGTGTTTTAAATTATGGGAAATACTAAGGATAGTGATCAGATCTTACTCCACCTTTACTACGAGTTGCCCCTGTCATGAAAGGTTTTCTTATGCTTGGACCAGCTGGAACTTTTATAGTTTCTCTCTTCGGCTTTGAAATAATATGGATTCAATATCCACTTCATTTGAATAATCAATAAAATATTTTTGCATTGGGAATTAGGTGTTTGGTGCCTTATAAAGTCTTATAAAGACATTATTTTGTTTTTCTTAACTGCATTTATTCTCTGACTAGTTTTTTTTCTGTTTTGCAGTAGCAATAATTCTTAGAAATACATTACTATTTAATTATCATTTCAAATTACATATGACATATAATTCTTTCATAAAAATACAAGAATCTGTAAAATGCGTTGCTTTTTCACGAAAGTTGTTATATTCCCAACACAACGTATCCATTTAGCTTTTTTTTTTTTTACATTACAACATCAAATCACCGCACCAGATCAACGCTCTATCAAAGCATTAATCCTCTGTCCAAACACTTGATAGTGCATAGCTTCAAACAGCAATCTTGCCAAGAATCTTTCACAAATACTTGCCCATATGAGAAAGATTGGCTACCAGCTCTTGCTAATGTTCCGTGCTAATGTTTGCCTCATGGCGTATTTTACGTGCATGCTACTAATGTTAACGAAGGTCGCCTTGTGTCGAACCCGCATAGTTCCTCAACTGGCTAAGTACTAATTAGAGGGTTAAATTTACGGAAATGAGGGGAAATGGCGTTTCATTGATCTGTTGTTTTTCTGGTAATCACCTCCCAAACAAGAGAGCCGTAGAGCATCAATTAGTGACATACAACATCAGCTCGGATAATTAATAGAACCTTTCTGTCGTCTTTCTGTATAGGTCTTTAGAGTCTAATTACGTTACAGCGACGTGGGCTCTTTAGCAGCGTTCCTGTCGGAAGACGCCATTTTCTAAGACGCAAGTGAGACTAATTATTTAAGAGGCACAAGACAAGAGCTTGGACTTATTTATCATTGCCATCTCAAAGATCCGTAACCCGATTATAGTTTGTCGCTTGTGCGTGGGACTTCATCTTCGCTGGCTTTACCACACCCCCCAAATTGCACGTTCCCTTAAAATACTATCGTTTAAGAGACACGTTATTAGCGAATAAATTACTTACAGAATTCTCATTCGCTGCCAATAAGTATTTAAATCTTGGCGAATTCTTGTAAGAAATCTTTAATTACATCTTATTAAAATTAGAACAATTTTAGAGCTATTTTTAGCTACCTTCTTTCTTATTTCAATGCTGAATAGTTCTTAACCTTAAATTCATCCATAATAAATGTGAAATACAGTCTCTGAAATCAATCTCCAGGTGACTGAACTTTTAACCTCGGCCGGTAAATTTTGTGTTGGTAATTGCAAGACTTACCAATAGATAAATAGATACATAAGCCAGCCTGGTTGGCCGAGTGGTGCAGCCAAAAGGCTGTGGGTTCGAATCCCGCCGTGGGCATGGATGTTTGTGATCGTCTGTGAAAGCACTAGTGGTGGTAGTCGGCGGTAGATGGCGTTGGTGTTAGATGATGAAGGTTGGTAGAGTAGTGAGACAAAGAGTTGTAGAGTTGATGCCCTTCCTCGATGAATCTTTGACTCCCTGGAGGTGTGATATAATAATAATAAATAATAATCATAATAAACAAAGTGGTTACCACCAAAGAGTTGCTTCAGTAATATGGATACGAACAAGTCCTCTGTGCAAAGCAGTGAATCAGTTCATACACGGATAATAAACAAACATTGGAGTGGTTTAGAGCAGTGCTTCCCAAACTTCTGGATGTCAGGGCCCCCCTTTGCAAAAATCAAAATATTTCACGGCCCCCCCTCGAAAAAAAATCGTAATAGAGAGATATATTATTATTATATTTATTGTATTTATATTCAATACAAAACATACACAGCGAATATTGCAAAAATCAAATGCATGTATTACATTTTTTGCCTCTTACCGTTTGGTTCTGAAGACGATGCAGGCTGTTCTGGTAAAATATGAAATACTGTCCTTTTTTTTTTTTTTTGAGTCTGTTTCTTCTTCTTCTGATTGTTAGCGGGATTTTTTTTTTTATTTTTTATCAGCCACTTATCCATCTCAGGGTTAAACGTAGAATAGATCAAATAATATCACCACTTACCGATACTGGCACACCACAGTATTTACCACAGTGTTTACCTGAATAAGGGAATCCCCAGACCAGGAACATTTTTCTCTTTTGTGACTTTTCCCCCTTTAAGGTAATTAAGCCTAACGCGAAACAGACAGCAAAGGCAGGTTATTAAAACGTGCATATGATTGGTGCGGTATTAACAAAAGATCGCGCAACCGAAAGATAAAAGCATAGCTGGCAATTGAGTTGAAATGCTAACTCTCTTCAACTGAATTCCATATGTGAAACTGCCATAACATTCATTATATATATATATATATATATATATATATATATATATATATATATATATATATATATATATATATATATATATATATATATATATATATATATATATATATATATATATTACTTACTTTTAACACTTTTAGGAATTTTAACACGTTCGGTTGAATTTTATTGCTGCCTTGGGAAATCGAACTCACACACATCTAATTAATAACAATAGTTTTTAGTTAGATACTGTGTTTGCCCATGCAACATGGTTTTGTTTCCAGTCTATACAGCATAGTTTCTGTATGAGGGGACATGTGATTCATTAATTTCTCCCAGTTGTCTCTAATTTCACTATTTGTTGAGAAATATATTACACAGACTCCTCCTACCTTATTCACTGGCATAATAAAAGTACTTATTTTTATTGCCTCTGCAGTATAGTGGCTGTTAGGGAGGGCGTGTTGTTTGCCACTGCAAGGGAGTTACTATCTCCCCACATGAACTTGTTTAAGCTTTTTTTCGTGTGTGAAGTATATGCGAAACTTTTATTGGTAACAGAAAACTAGCTCGGATGACAGTGATAATATAAAACGAGTTTTGATATGTATTTAAAGTCAATATCAACAGTCCCTGATTACGAGCGCGTGATGAAAGGGACAGGAGGATTTGGAGCTTCCCTGGAGAGCATTCGAAGTAAATACAATTAACCACTGCTTTCAAATGAAACATATGAATAAACAATATTTACTAATATTCATTAAGCGCTGAAATACGCAGGAAGCAAAGTTTGTGAACCAACACCAATGTGTGAATTTTTCCATTAAAATATAAAAAATAACAAAAAAGAAATAATAAAAGTTAAATACGTTTCTTTTAAAATAAAAAAAATCTACTTAGTCTTAAAACATTTTAAATTTGTTTTCATTATTTCACGGCCCCCTCAACAAAACCTACGGCCCCCAGTTTGGGAAGGGCTGGTTTAGAGGCGAAGAATTAAAAGGTATCAGTTGAAACTACTATTTTGTCTTTTAAGTGCGTTTTGGCCTGTTGTGACAGGATAAACATCACCATCTTCATTTGAAACGAGCGAACTCACTTTTAGGTATACACCCTCTGTCCAAAAAGAAACCGAATTTTCGAAAATAGAAGAAATTAGTGGCGCCACCTGTTGTCTCTTTTTTGTTGTCGAAAGCGGCAACCTTCATTAGTGTTGTGTCAACTGTTTATGACATTTGTTTCGTTAGAAGCCGAGTTATAGTGCCAAGAGTGACAGTGGGTTTTGACGAACGGTCGGAAAATGAGTTTCAAACGGAGACTGCGATTGACTTTTGTGTTAAACTTAGTAAAGGTTTTACCGAAACGCATCAAATGCTTCAAAAAGCATACGGTGATGAATGCTTATCCCGTATTCTAGTTTACAAGTGGTTTAAGCGATTTCAAAGTGGTCTTGAGGACACGAAAAGCTCGGCCGTCCAAAAACTGGACTTAGCGAAGTTAACATCCAAAAAAGTGCGTGATTTCATCACGGAAATCGTCCGTAAGATTGATTGAAGATGAATTGGGGATTCCAAAATCAACTGTGCATGACATTTTGATCGAGAGTTTGGGCCTTCGTAAATTGAATTCGCGATTTGTTCTCCATAAGTTGACCGACGACCAAAAATGTATCGAATTGAACACTGCAAGGACCTCATTAAAACCGCTCGTAAGGACTCAAACCTCCTTGAAGCGATCGTTACTGGTGACGAAACGTGGTATTTTGAGTATGGGCCCGAAACAGAGTGCTGAGTGTAGACCACCAGAAGAGGGGCATTCGAAAAAAAGTCGGTTGGAAAAAAGTCAAAAGTAAAGATAATGCTGATTTGTTTCTACGATTCCAAGGGCATCCATAAAGAATTCATTCTGCCTGGCCAAAGGGTCAATGGTAAGTTTTATCTCGAATTCTGAAGCGATTGATACATAAATACCTATTGACAGATAAATACCTATTTTGGTAGTCCAGGTGCACTTTCGTTCGCATGTCTACCTCCTCCTTTCCATATATACATGCCTGAAGACCGCACTTCTCAGTACAGATATCTGCAGCTGTTACAGATAATTTCTGTTTCAAATAACTGCCGTATGATTATACCTATAAACTATACAATGTACAAAGTTAACCTATCAGACTTCTGACAAATATTTTTCCTTTTTTGTCCAAGTGAATACACGTTCGGACCAATCTCGTGGAGCTTTAAAGTCCACACATATCACCATACGTTGTCCCCCTATTAAACAAACCATTGACTAGGAACAATGTGCTTTTGTCGATGATCTGGCAAGCTTAGAACTTCTATATTAAGCCAAAATATTTGCACGAGAAGTTGGAGATGAAGATAATCAATCATATTTAAAGCTAATTTCACCGGTTGCATTGAAATACATTTACGATGAGGATACAATGACTAGCGAATTATTCCAGTAAATCCAGTATCTCGCTAATCCGAACGAGTTTTTATTAGTTCGGATTAGCGAGATACCACTGTATATGGTTTGACCTTTAATTTTTAATGTTAGTTTCGATATTAGTTTTAAACAAGGTTAGTATTAACGTTAGTTATAATGTTTAATTATTTTAAACATTAAAGAATGATGACCCTTTGATTTGACCTTTTATTCCTGACCTTCAACGTCTAGCTTCTGTGACCTCTAACATTCTACCATCTCTTCCATGTGAGAATTATCCAGGAAAGCTTTCAAAATGAACGTTTAACTTGGGTTTCTATCTTTAAATGAAATATTTTTGATGTTTTTCGTTAGTAGCGAAAGTGAAAATGGTTTTAAATCTAGTGTTTAGAAATGCACGTACGCCAACATATTTGAGATTATATCCTCTCTAATCCCTTTTGAAAGACCTAGGGTTTTTGAATCCTGTATAAGATATGCACCTTGACAACACCAAAATATATAACACACTGAACTGGACACAGCTGCACAACCATTTTAAACAGGTGCTAGGTAAATGGAACAGCATTCGCTTTCCATGTCTTCACTTAGAGGACGAGTACTAATAGTTAATCAGATGGCTGCGAGTGTGTTATGGCATACCCTCAAAGTACTCACACCCCCCCTGAAGAATTTATCCATCACATTCAAAAGGCAATCAAACGTTTCCTCTGGAACAATAATAACTGGACAACATATTCTGAACTCTGCAACCCACTCAACAAGGGAGGTTAAGGCCTGATTTCCCTTGAAAACAAGCTTAGATCCTTCAGGATAATCCTCCTCCTAAAGACACTTCAATGCAATCACACTTATGTGACTACCTTCGATTATATCACAAAATCATCCACCAGAGGAAGGACTTACACTTTCCACAATCCTCCGAATGGCCAGTCCTGCACCATCTCCTCCTAAACTACCTCATTTTTACAAAGATGCTGTACAGCGGTGGAAACACACACAGAATTTCATCACACACTTACAGGATCAACAGAGTCAGCTGTACTTACAGAACCACTATTTTCGAACAGAAACATAACAAGTCTCACAACTGGCCAGCCCTTTCTTTTCCCTACATGGAACTGGGCAGGAATAAGAATCATAGGGAGCCTCCTAACCCAGACCCTAAAGTGGGAAACATTCACAAACCTACCAATGAAGAACCCAAAAACTGAAAAGCAATATCAACAGCTGCAAGTCTCCATTATAAAAGCCTGTCCAGATATCTCTACACCTCAGGAAATCCGTATTCCTTCTAGAAACTGCTCGGAGCCGATATTTCATCTTGTATCATCTGAAGCCTCACTTCCAATTCTTCCCTCCAACTACAAAGAAAATACCACTTCCTCATGTCAGTTCCTCCAACTTCGCTCTTCTTATATTCATCCTTAACCCTCTCATCTACAAGGCTGTACATGCCACTCAGTTTTCAGTGGGATCTTTCATATAAATCGAAGTGTGCCAAACCAGATTCCGACATACAATGGAGACTATGGCATAACATCTTGCCAACTCCTTCTAAGCTCTACAAATTTCAGCTAAGAGAAACGGATCTGTGTCTATTCTGTGACGTTTCAGGTATCTTGGAACACACATACAGGGTGTTCGGGATAAATTTGACAGTTTCGTAAGGAAAAAGAAAATCTTCTTTGTATCTATTAAATTTAATGAATTGACAAAAAAACATTACAGGCAGAGTTAATTACAATACTATCAACAAGATTTACTCAAAATAACCACCATTAGCATCGATCACAGCTTCAATTCTGCTTCGGAACCTCGAACAAGCTGATGCTACAGTCTCCCTGGGAAGGGCCGCAAAAACTGTTTTAATTTTATCCATTAACTGGGCTTTTGTATTACTGGAAGTGCGATTGGTGTCTTTTTCAACTGCGCCCCATACAAAATAATCCATGGGGTTAAGGTCTGGGGAGTTTGGAGGCCAAACATTTGGACTGGTGAAGTCGTAGAAATTTTCAGACAACCATTTTTGACTTTTCCCAGAGGTGTGGCAAGGGGCCGAATCCTGCTGCCATACATACGGCCTACCATTGGCTACCCTTGTTATCCAGGGCTTGACTACAGTTAGCAACTCCACGAACAAAGCCCGAATTCCAATGCCAGGGTTCTTCAACACCTGTTCCTGCAGATTTGCGAGGAATTCTGCTGTACGAACGCAACCAGATCGTCTGCTAGGGATCTTTCTTCTTGCTACATCCTCGTAGTCACCATTGCAAGTCTCTAGTTCATGCCTGATTGTTTTTACTGTATTCAGGGAGCATTGGGCAGCAGTCGTAATATCCTTATTTTGATGGCGGGCACGGATCATCATGATACAAGTTATTCTCTTCCATGATTCAGGTGGGTTCCAGCTATCCATCCTTTCTGACATCTTGTATATGAATGAAGAAGGGTCCAAACTTTTAAATGAAGAGAAGTGTGTGTTAATACATGTAACTTACGGAAAAATATAATTAATTATAAATATGTCAAATTTATCCCGAACACCCTGTATCTAACCTGTCCCGCAAACAAAGCGATAATGACCTATGTCCTGAATACTGCCTCTAGCACCTGTAACTACGCACACAACCAAGATGACTACTGGAATTTAGTCCATGCAAAAGAAAACAGACACAGAACATGCAATTTCCTCTTCATCTGCGCTAAGGCCGTCATCTACAGCTTCTACCTAAAACACACAAGAAATAACCATATCGAGTTCATAATTTCAGTGGTAAAAATGAGCAAAAACGAAACAAAAAATTAATAAACAAAATTAAATACAAATACTAATGGCAGGTTCTGGAACAGAAGTATTAATAGGAAGCTAGTAATAAAATCCGCTTATTTTGTTGGACTATTATTTCCTTCTCGAGGGTATCCCAATTGATATCCTCAAGAAGTATGTAAGGAAATAATATTTATTTATTTTTACTTATTTGTTTGTTTGTTTTTTGAAAAAAGCGAAACGATACGCTTTGATTCCTAATGGAAAAATTTAAATCCATTGATAATATATTTAAAACTTTTTCCTAAATACCCCCAGTAACTTCCGATTATTATACCTAACGGCGAAAACATTCACGCAAGTAAAATAAACTGAGCTGGACGTGATTCGAACACGCAACCTTCTGATCTGGAGTCAGACGCGCTACCATTGCGCCACCAGCCCATTGCTGGCTACATTTTTCTGAAACTGCTTACTATGAGTTGTACCAAAACATATTCAGCCCATAAGTCAATCACACGTAAATGTTTATTGAAAATATGTATAGAAATATGAGTAGATAAGTTACCTGGATTGAAAAAGATGTCGCAGCTTATATCTACCGATGTTTACAACTAATTTCTAGTATCCATTTATTGTTAATGTAACCACAATCCTAATCTTATTAATGTTAAGACTTTAAATTAATGTTACGACTAATTAAAGACTGGGATTAAAATTAATGTTAACTGTTAACATAATTTTAATATTACCGTGAATGATAAGTAAAAGGCCATGTTGATATCAATGTTAACTGTAAGGATAATGTTAATATTAACATTAATGATAACTAATTTAAATGTATGTTGAAATTAACATTACTGGTTAGCTAATGTTGACACTACTGTTAACCGTATTGCTAATATTAGTACTGTTAACTATTGTTAACTATAATACTAATACAGTATTAATATTTATATAAAATATAAAATTTTTTATAAAACATCATTTTTTTCTAAAATTTAAAAAAAATTATATAATTATAAAGGGGTATACATTTTACAATTATATTTATAAAATTGTATAATTTTTATAAATTTATATAAGTTAACAAATTTATACGATTTATACTTGTACCTTTTTTGAAAAATCTTCATCTTTTAGTAAAAATAATAATTATAATAAAAATACAATAAAATGCTTAGAGTTTAATTTTAAAAATAGAGATTTAGTAAATCAATAAAAACTTAATGGAGCATAAAAACTAAATAAAAATTAAATGGAAAAAAAAGAAATTTTTAAACTTAGCATTTGGAAAAGGAATATAAAAATGTAAGCATATATAAAAAATTCATTCACCCTCAACTTTGAGTTTGATTTGATATTTTATTTAAACGCATGCATAAAAACCGATGCAACTTCAATACTTACGCACTAAAATTTGATATTATCTAAAAGCAAGTAGACAATTGACAATTGACATTTATGTCTTTAGGGGTGAAGCAAGATGCTTTTCATATTCCCCGCTATCTGTTGTGGTTGCAGTGAAGGTAAAATTTATGAGCAGAATGCTCGCCCTGATTGGGCATGGAGATTATGCATCACTAAAGGAGGCCAATATAGCTTTTGGTCTTCTGTATTTGAATATGTCCGTTGGATCGTATGCTGTAGCTTGTTGAACCAAATCGTTGGGATGTGTGGACGTCTTTAGGAAAAACTTGGTGGCTAAGGATCGTAGAAAAGAGAAGATATAGGGAATATTTGTGTCTCTGTGGAGTTGAATGTTTCTAACATACCACGGAGCATTCAAAATCATTCTCAGGCACTTGTTCTGCACTCGCTGTATTTTGATGATGTTAGCATTAGAGGTGTGGCTCCAGGCCGGAGAGGCATAGGTGATTATAGGACGAATCGTCAACTGGTATAGCTGCAATTTGATTCTGTTGCTGAGCTTGCTATTTCTATTAATTAGCGGATAGATCTGTGCTATGACTTTAGATGCCTTTGTGCATGCAGACTTGGTGTGTTGATTGAAAGATAGCTTTTTGTCGAGAATTACACCCAGGTAATTTGTTTCTGACTGCCAGGGAATTTTAATATTGAATAGTAACAAATCTCCTACAGGAGACATTGGCCTTTTTGAGAAAAGAACGGCTGAGCTTTTCTGGGGGTTGACTTCCAATCTCCATTTAAAGCAAGTAGATAAAAAATGGAGAACGGTTATATTTAAAGTAATCTTGAAAAATTAAGGTGTTACATAAAACTTTAAAATATTTAAAAATTATTTAAAAGAGCTCTTTAAATATTTTTAAAACCAGTGATTTTAATATTTGCTTGCATTTTTTAAAACATATTTTAATATTTACGGTGTTAGTAAGTTTTATTCGAACAGTTCTTCCATTTTGATTAAAACCTAGGTCTCCACTAGAACATCTCTAGGTCCCTACTATTACTACTATTTTATTAAAAACTTATTTCTATCATAAACTGAAAGAACTCTTCTATAAATGTTTTCTCTTTAAACATTTTACAGAAAATGGCGTAGTTATATAGGAATTATAAATTTGTAGATGGGGATATTCATAGGGGAAAAATCAGCATACAACATAGTTGAGAATTTCTAGCCTGTAAACGAATTTTAATTATTGTACGGTAATATGAGGATGGAGAGAAACAGATGGATTGCTTTGCTGTTAATAATCCAATACATAAAGCAATCAACAAACAACAAACACTAAACTTATGGATCGCATAGGAGAGCGTATATGTCAGAGAACGCAGATGCTTTTTATCCTAAGAAATTTTCTTAAATATTTGGATGTTAGGCGAACCGTTTCCCCTCTCATTCGTGTATATTTTCAGGAACTAGAGTATAAAACTGTAAAGGCGAAGTCTCCCCCAAATGATGACAATCGCACGTGCACGAAAAATGCCTTTAGCAGACGCTATAAAAATGTGGAGCCAATCACAAAACCTTATTTAGTTGCATTCATCTGATGAATGTTCTTCGATCTCGCTTGCCGTTGAGGTAAGGGGGGGGGAGGAAATCGATGGCCGCCAGATGACCTCGTTGTTCGGAGCTAATCGGCTCGTGTCCGGGGGTGTTGGATGTAGTGAGCAGGCCGTTCCCCGCATAGATGACTGATGGCATCAGTTCATCACAGACAGACTGATGAGAAGGGAGGATCGTGTTCTAGCAGCCTCGGAGAGGGATGAAAATACTTCTTTTCCCCTGTCGTTGGAATTAACAGCCACCAACGGCTTGGCTTTTGTTGACCGGACCTGTAGGCGGTGCCTTAAATCGTCCTGGTGTCAGCTGCAACTGATAGGCCCCGCACTGAAGCCGGCAGTGATTAGCGCTGGAGGCTTGAGATGTGTATGAGTGCGGTGACTGGGAATACGGGAGCTTTGTCTGCACTTCATGGCAGGTGGTGGGCTATTGAAGGAGATGATGTGATAGAGTGAATACGCAGTTATAGAACTCGTGTTACAAACAGATGGCAGATTGGGATGGACTGGTTCTAATACCTCAGCAAGCTTTTCGTAGATAAGTAGCTGACAGTGGGCGAACTCGCTAGAGAACTGTACAAAGCTGGGATGGCGCGATGAGTTTGATAATTTTTCGAAAGAAG
Organism: Typopeltis vanoorti; assembly: GCF_054136105.1. Taxonomy (NCBI): domain Eukaryota; kingdom Metazoa; phylum Arthropoda; class Arachnida; order Uropygi; family Thelyphonidae; genus Typopeltis; species Typopeltis vanoorti. The sequence continues at coordinate 16,267,773 of NC_143558.1, forward strand.
AACACACAGGATAAGAGTTGTCAGTGCCGATGGGAGGCTGAGATCGCAAAGAAAGGAAAATATTGATACTCGAGGAATTTCGAAATGTGACACAAAAGATTACGTTCAGGAAGATACTGATGGTGTTAATCCATACCAAATCCTTATAATGCGAACGAGTAAAGCTAAAGGAAGAAAGTTATTATTCTAAAAGAAGATATCGGAATGTGCTTACGAAACGTTTTTCTTTCTTGAGTTTCTGTATTATGGACATAAATAGGAACGGTTGAGTCCTATACAACTGCCAACAAAAAATATCAAAATCTTTTTTTTTTGTTTTTTTATTTAAATAGTTTATTTCAATTTATTTATTTAAATAGATGGCGCTTTTTTCCATATTTTAGTTTTCAGTGAGTAAGAATTGTTACCATGGAGATCACTGAGGAAATCTACATTGTCGACATCGAATGGAGAAAAAATACTAAAATTAATTACTTAAATGTAACATTAAATAAACTAAGTTAATTAAAATTTGGAAATAAAAAATAAATTGTTTGAAATTATGCTTGAACAGAAATGACAATTGATAAATATTTCGTAGATGTTGTATGGAATAACAGAACGTGCTTTACAGAATAGCATCTGCGTCATACCGTAAAGCATACTTTACAGGGGTACATTAATAATAAGCATATAAAATACGGGAAAATATTTCGGAAATTATTAATTAAAATTACCCTTCTGATAATAATAATCACCATTTTATATAGTAAGATGAATAGTGTGTGTGCGCGCGCGTTCCCGTGCTCGTGTACAAATGAAATGTTTTTGTTAGTAGTAAAATAAAATAAGAAAAATGAATATATTATCAAAATATCTTCGTCTTATTTGAATCCTAAGAGCTTCTTGTCATATAATAAGGATAAAGAAGGTTAGTTCTACAATCGAATAGGAGGAATAATGTTGTTTGTATTCTTCCTCACATTACTAAAGCAATATATTCATACTAAATAATATTTACATAGCATTCATGATCTCGTAATCATCATACTTAGAATTATCGATCAATAAAGCAGTTTATAATATAATTAGTGAATTAAAAAGAGTTCGGCTTGATATATCCAGTCTCTTGTGCTGCCATCTATCGGAAAGAAATGTTCACTATAATGGATGAAAAAAAAAAACTATATGCATTCACTTATCGCTTGAAAATATGCTATAGTCACATCTCAATTTTATCATTATCTGCTTTTATTTCTTTGTTGGGGTACAGTTTATTGAGGAGTCTGAAAGAGTATTTGGGGTCAATCGTCTCACACAAAATCTATTTCACATTATAATCTCGTTTATCGGTTCTTAATTTTCCACTGTCGATATTCGTATTCCTTTCTGTATGGTTTACTAGCCCAAGCAGTCCTGATTACATTTCTCTTGTAGAGCTAAAGCTAATTATTTCTGCATCCCGGACAGTGCCATTTTCTCAAGAAATCTTTACTAATCTCCCACTTTTAATAGGATTTTTGCAGATAATGGTTGGGTACATAGAACTGAGTGTTCCGCTAATTATATAGGCCGAAATTCTTAACTTGTTTTCTAAGGCAAATATTGACGTAAGGTTATTAATTCTATTACTTTCCGTATATCACATCACAGACGCAATCGATACAGCATTCTTTACTACAGGCTTTTCAATGTGTTTTTTTAAATCACCATGAGCTCCAAATCTAATACGAACTAACACAATGTAGATTTATAGAATAAAAAAAAAAAAAGATGGAGATTTTTCTGTATGGTGCATCAACTGATCCCTAGATGGCAGCAGTAGGTCTAGCATGAAACCTCCACGTTGAGGTTATTGTCTGTTCTAAATGGTTGTTAGTGCCAGTTTATCTCTGGTTTATGATTAATATAATTAATCGCATTATAGTCCTTATAAGGACTGGCTTAAAGGGACGAAGCAAGAATGCTTTTCATATTCCCCGTTATCTGTAGAGGACAGTGTAGGGATAAGGTGTTATTGAGCAATTAAAGCTCTGATCATGGCAGGAGGGTAACAGCAATAGCCGAGCCTCAGTTAGAACTTCATTGGCTACAGCGTTGCTATCCATTACCCTCCAAGGGTATTGGATTGAATGAATCAATCACCGCATCTCACGGTCGATTGTTCCCTCATTAATCGCATTATAACATAATATGCTATTTATATATTTTATATATACTAGTTGTCAAAAGGTGTCATATATTATTATTAAAATTCTCTGGATTAGAGCTAGTTAATGAAAATTTTTTCACTTTATTATGTTATAAATTAAAGTTCCCAAGAAATTATATACTTTTTCAATCCTTTATTCAAGTCTAAGCAAACAAAGTTTGTGCCTGAAATATAATCAGGACAAGGGTAACTCGTATATAGAAGCTAATGACTTCACATCCCTTGCCTTAGTATCCCATAATGCAAAGCACATATCCTTGCGGATATGTATAATGCTATGCATTATGGGAAGAGTCACTGCCCAGAACCGGTTTCGACCTTTATTGAGGTCTCATCAGTGGAAGCTAGACCCAGAGGTGATGATACTAAGGTGGAAGTCATATTTTCCTATATGATCAACAGTATGGAATCTGATTGAAAGAAGTGTAAACAATAAAAAAAAACGAAGCAAAATAGATCAAGTAAAACAGCGAAAATGAAAAAGTGCATCGAATTGTGAGAATAACATAAAAGAATCAGAAAGAAAGACAAACAGAAAGAATGTAAGAAATATATAAAGATGGTTAAAGCAAGAAGTAAAAGGTAGAAGAAAATTAAGAGAACGAAACGAAGATAGACAAAACAGAGGGAAGATAAAATCCCTACAAAAATACAAGCAACATAACCATGTCTAATTCCACTAATTCATTATTCTGTACAAACGGCTTATTCTGCGGTGCATTTTTAACTTTCGTTCCATCTTCTTTCCCTTAAATAGCGACCACCTGTTACTTTCTCTCTTTTCATTTCAATTAAAGTGCAAATTCTTTTGCGAGTGTTCTAATTACACGTGCTCTGTTCTTTACATTTCATCCATAATTATTTTCAACTTCTCTGTATCTGTAGTGTGTGCATATTTGTTGATGTTTTTTTTTTTCAACTTTTTCTTTGGGTTGAGTTTTTTTTTTTTTTTTACAAGTTTTGATTATAATTCGTTTATTTTTCTTAGTTAAAAACTGAACGAAAACTGTCCTTCCTTTGTGTTGCTGTTTCTATTCGCTGTCTTTGTGTTTGGGTATTTAATTAACTCACGCCCGCCAGGCAAAACAAAATAGAAAGAGAGAGAGAGACAGACAGAGAGAGAGAGAGAGGTTGTTTTATTCACTATTCCTTAATCATCAAGAAATTGCCAAAATACTTCGTTGAAGTGTCTTTTCAGAAGGCCTTTGTTCGCTTCTTATCTGCACATCTCGGAGAAATATTTCCTTTATTTACATAAGGAAATTTTGATCGTGTAAAAGAAACATCGCATGATAAGAATGAAGAAAAATTTATCGAATTGTTGCGAGACCACTTTCTCAAGCAGCATGTGAAAGAAGAAACTCGAGGTCAAAGAGCGTTGGATTTGTTTATAAACACTGCCTACGAAAATAGGCAGTGTTTATAAACAAATCAGATTCATTTTTTATTACATAAATTTATTTAAAATATTACAATAGATGTAAGTCTTAAGAAAACAAATAATAATTATTAACCTCAATTTTCATGTTAATTTTCTTCATCATGTGTCGAAAATAGTTCTTCAGATCCATTGTTTAAATGATCGTCATGTGGATCCCAGTGATGAATTGATTTCGTCGTCATCAGTGTCCCACAACAGATCATCTTCCGTACCATCCATAAGATTAGCGATACCACACTTTTTAAATGATTTTATTACAGTCTCCACTCTTACTTTATTTTACGCTTTGATCACAAAATTGCGCAACATATCAAGTGATGTAGCGCGCATAGATCCACCGTTCGTAAATGATTTTTCATCAGTCAACATCCAATTATTCCACTCTTCGCATGTGATCTTTAAATGGTTGATTCAAGCGGACGTCTAGTGGTTGCAATATAGAAGTTAAACCACCTGGTATAACAGCAATTTGTATGTTATTTTTTTTTAGAAGACGTTTAGTATTCTCAGTTAAATGAGTACGAAACATACCCCATACTAATAAACTCCGTTTCTTGATTTCACCTCCTGGTCGCTTGTTCCACACATTATTTATCCATAATTTCACACGAGTTTCGTCCATCCATCCTTTTTCGTGAAAATGTACAAAAACACCTGAAGGAAATTTTATTTTAGTTTTAGTTTTACGTTTGAAGATGATCATTGGTATTTAACTGGGTTCCATCAGCCAAGCATGGCAACAGAACCGTAAACCTTATTTTTTTTCATGACCTCTACTTCGAACTAGCACATTCTTACTACCTTTCTCGTACTACCTTTAGACTCCACTGTTTTATTGCTTATCGTATCAAAGCTCATAAGAGTTTCATTCATATTTCCAATATTGGACAACAGAAATTTATGTTCTTGTCTCAGTTGAATAATAAATTTATGGAAACTGGTAGGTTTGGGGTCAAGATCTGCTGATAGTTTTTGATCGTTTTTTGTCGTATTACCAGATTTTGTCTGTTCATAAACCGATTACACCACCCTGAAGTAGCTTGAAATTCTATACTTTCATCCGGATTCAATCTTGACCTTAGTGCACATACCCTAATCATATTTCTTGTAACAAGATAACCATTCTTCAACGTGATTTTCCAGTTGTGGCCATTGGGTGATCCTCGTTCTCCACGTCCATTTTTTCTTCGGCAATTTTTTTTTTAAATATCTTCTTTCTTCCTTCATTCTCTTACCATCTTCTCGGTTATGTGAAACTTTCTTGTAGCAGCGCAGTTATTAGTTTGCTTTACCCTTTCAATTACCCTTATTTTAAATCGAGCTTCATACTTTCTTCGTTTTGTTGCTGCTTCCATGAGTTTAAATGATAACAATTTTAATAATCCTCAAATTTAAAAAAAAAAAATGCAAAAGTAATAATTAATTAAACTTGGGGGCTAATCCCTTTTAATTAGGGTAATTCGCGTAAATACCAAATCTATGCTATGCAAAATAATAATGGATATGCATAGATATAAACATAACGTATATAACAATACCTAACGTTGCATTCAAAGCGACCCAAAAGAATTTTATCGTTATGCTAAGCAAATGAAAGAATGAATGTGGAAGAATAACTTTACTGAATGCAGATGGTACGAGTGTCGGAAGCTAATGAAATTGTTCAGTTAACGAGTGCTCACTTTGCTAAGATATATCAACCAGGTGTATGTAGTATGGTGCACAGTGCTACTACTACATTCGATGAAGAGTTAGAGGCTCATGAAAATGAGGTTGAATAACCTGGGTAACAATTTGTCTATAGACACAGACGGAATATCAGCCCGTTTACTAAAGGAATGTTCAGCTGAATTGGCTACGGCTTTCACATGTTTGTATAACTTGAGTTTTTGTATGACGCAAAAACTGATGTGTCTAACTACCGATGTATCAGTATCTCTGGTGTGGTAGTGAAGATTTTAGAGAAGTTGGTAAGAACTCGCATACAGAAATGGGTAGACAAACAAGATATACTTTGCAAGGAGCAGCATGGGTTTACTAAAGGAAGGCCATGTTTTAGCAATTTGTTCATATTTTATAACAATGTTACTACCGAGTTGGATAAAATGAATGGATACACTATGATAATGTTGGATTTTTCTAAGGCATTTGATAGGATACCACACGATAGGCTGTTGCGTAAACTGGAGAATATGGGATTACAATATAAACTCTTTATGTGGATCAGGGGATGGTTGACAGACAGATCAAAAAGTGGTATACAGTGAGTGTGAATCGCGAACCTTAACATGGAAGGATAAAGAAGTCATTTTGCCTCTTTATAAGGTATCCGGGGAGTTCACCGAAAAACAGTAAACAGTTAACCGAAAGACAATTCATCGAACGACAATTTATCAAAAAACGCAATTCACCGAATAAACAATTCATCGAAAATCAGTTCATCGAACAATAGTCAATCGAAAAAGCAATTCCCCGAAAAAGCCATTCACCGATCATCAGTTAATCGAAAACACACATTCATCGAAACGCAATTGATCGAAAAACAACAGTTCATCGAAAAATCACAATTCATCGAAAATACAGTTCACCGAAAAATGAATTATAAGACGTGTGGGTGAAGGTGTGTGCGCTTTTTTTTGTTGTTGTTGTTTTGTTTTGTTTTGAGAGGATATATCTTTCAGGTCACTTATATACGGTAAACTACTTTTATCCGACTTCATCCGGAAAGCGATTTTTTTGCGGGCATACTGGTCAGTGAATGATATCCGCTGAGGCAGATATGGTTGAGATGTTAAATGAACATTTCATAAAGGATTTCATCCTCGTGAAAATAACATCCTACAGAACTTGAGGTCAGTGGGGAGGGAGGAGGAACACTGATGGTAAGTGAGTTGGAGGTATACATGAGGAATTCAGTAAACTCGATATCAATCAGCATGTAAGACTTGTTGATATATCCAAATGTGTCTCTGCGATATCTTAGAAGAGGAAGTCACTAGTGATGTGGTGAAAGAACCAGTTGAAAGTAACAAGCTGTACAAGTGGGAAGACTGAAAAGTTCTGATAAACACTTAGAACAAAAATGATGTTAAGACATTCTGATATAAACCACAAGGAAGACCGTATCATAAAACCCTTTAACACCTAGGTTTCCTGAAATCGTAATAATTATTGTTTTTCATTTAGGATATGTAAGAAAACATGTTAATGGTTTTGAAGAAATTCGAAGACACAGAGGTGCGGGACATCAGGGTTTTCGTGATGCAAGAAAAGTCTGCAACTGAGATTCACCAGACGTTGCGTGAGAATTTAGGGGATTGTGCCTTCCAGTATAACCAACAATTGAAAGCTGGGCATCCTGGGCTGGAGACCTTCCACAGCGATCACACTTGAAAACTTCGATGTAGTGCATGCCATGATCCTTGATGAACAAATGCCAGCCAAAAACATCGCAAAGACTCTGAAGACATCCAGGGAACGAGTTGGTGTCATTATCTACCAAACTCTGGACATGCAGATACTCTCAACAAAGTGTCCCCAAAGGTTTGAATGCCGACCAAAATAGAAAACGTATGCTGTCATCTCAAGGGATTTTTGATCATTTTGAGAAATCAGGTGCAGATATTTTAGCTCGTATTCTGATGTGGTTGATGAAATACGGCTTCGTCACTATGACCCAGTGAACATACAATAGTGAATGGAGTGGAGACACAGGTTCTCCATGGCCAAAGAAGTTTCGATAAAAAAAAGTCAACAGGGAAGGTTCTTGTCATTGTCTTCTAGGATATGGATGGTGTAATCCTTACCAAGTACCTCAAAAAAGGTAAAACTGTTACAGAAGCTCTGAAGGAAATGAAGGAAAAACGTTGCAAGAAACTAAGCAGAGGCGTGTTGCTTTTACAGGACAATTCACCTGCTTTGTCCTGCAAAGCTAGGCTTCAACATCTCTGATCGTAAATTCTAAATAATGGTAGTAGCTAATAAAAATTCATAAGTTAATGAAACATGATCATAAACTATATTTTTTACAGAAATAGAGATAGCGAGAGAGACAGAGAGAGAATTAACCCGTTAACGCTACATTCTTTTAATTATTATTATTATTTAAAAAATATACAGTACAATGAAGTTTTATAACGTAAACATTTAACTAACGATACCCTGATGACTTTTGTGCAAAAAGGGAAAGACGTTTTCAACAGAGGATTCGAAATGGCAGCATCGTTGTGACAAGTGTATAACAGTTCGTGAGGAATATGTAGAATAATATGTAAGTTACGAGGTTCTACCTCAATTCCTTCACGGTGGTTATTCAGAAATATTCCTCACACCCTCGCAAGATTTAAAATTATGGGAGGCACAGATGGGAAGCAGAATATAGGATGGTGGGAAGATATCTTAGAGGATGGAGAGGAAATGCAACATTTCAGATCCTTATCGGTGATGTTAGTGGATAAGGATCTGAAATGTTGAAGATATTTTGCTAAAATTGTGAGGACTGCACAGCATTTTGGCATATCGAAAAGTGTCGAAATTATGGGTTACAATAACTCGCTGACTTCGCAGAATTCTCAGAAGTTTTCGGTACAAGAAGCTGTTTTAGTTCCAAATGGATCACTTTTATTATAACGTTTCCGTAAAGAAGTGACGAAATTATATTAGCAATTTCGCTCTGGTGGATGAAATTTTTAATTTCAGTCGGACTAGAGTTATTTTGTGACAAAATTTGGTAAAACGAAATTTGTTCCGTACAGATAAATCGCAATCTGCACAATGAAGCAGTTTGTACACTTACATTAAATGTTATAAAATGCAAGAAAACAATTATTACGTTTCTATGACCACTTCCATGTGTTGTCTCTATCATGAGTAACGTTTCGTATTGTTATTGAACATTTTTAAACAATACATTGCAAGACAAATGACTTTTCGATGAATGATGAAAGAATTCATCGAAAACTTTTCGGTGAATTGGTTTTTCGATGAATTGCATTGTCGTTCGATGAATTGGTCATTCGATGAATTGCCTTTTCGACGAATTGCTCTTTGTTAAATTGTCGTTCGATGAATGGTTTATCCGGCGAATTGCTTTTTCGATGAATTATCTTTCGATGAACTGTTTTTCGATGAATTTTCCTGTAACCCTTTATAAGGATTTGATAAGACCACACCTGCATTACTGTGAGCAGATTTGGTCTCCCGGGTTCCAAGGGGATAAAGAAGCTGTGGAAAGGGTGCAAAGAAGAGTTACAAAGATTATATCCGGATTATGGGATTTAGATTATGAGGACAGATTGCGAGAGTGAGGATTGCAGACTCTGGTTAACAGGAGAAAGAGGGGGTGATATGATAGAGGCCTATAAACTTTTGAATAGGTGTTATAGGGTATCAACTGATGAAACCCTATACTGACGAAAATTCTATTTCTATGTCTACTCTATCTCTATGTCTTCTCTTTAAAATTCTCTCCTACCACTTAAGGCAAGCTTGAAGGCCTCAAGATGGCAGCCCCATCACCAAGCTAGATTGGAGATGGCCAGTAACTGTCTCAGTCAAAATTTTAACCCACTAAAGACTCATGAAGATAGTAAACGGACAGACTTTTTTTGGGTAAGAAGAAAGCACTAGAACAGGGGTCGCCAAAGTCATTTTCCCGTCGACCCCTTCAAGCGTTTCTTGACTTTTTTTATCGACCCCCTCTATTTTACTATTACGTAATTATAATAGGACAAGCAAATCAAGACGCTTATGTGAGTTTTTAGATTGTTTATTTTATAGTTATTATAGTGTTTATTGTATGTATAATATAGTATATATTAATTTTATTACTACTATTACTATCACTAGTAATATCACTGGTATTACTAGTGATATTAATAAACTACTGGTATTAATATCACTGGTATTACTACCAGCGCTGCTCAACTCTTCAACATAGAGAAGTTTAGTTCGTGAATGAATAACGATTGAATTCTAATATGTATGTCGATGAATTTTACAACGCAAGAATTGGCAATAAACCATATAAACCAACCATAGGACCTATCGGAGAATTTAACTGTAATAGAAATGGAAATAGATTAAGAGATTTTTCTATAAGCAATAACCTTAAAATAATGAACACCTTCAAACATAAAGACATCCACAGATCCACCTGGGAAGCAAGAGACACAAGAAGCACTATTGATTACATAATCAGCAATATCGAAATGTCAGAAATGATAAGAGATACACGAGTATACATAGGATCTGAAATAGAATCAGATTATTACGTTTTAATTGGAAAAATAAAATGGGAACCAAGATGGAAAATTTTGCACAAGGAAAATTTCTATTTTCCTTGTGCAAAAAAGCACAAGGAAAATAGAAATTTTGATTCAAAGTTAGACTTTTGGACGACAGTAGTATTAAAGACGTATCAAAAAAGAATAAAGAACTGGATGACAAGCATAACAGAAAATCAGAGCATAGAAGATGAATGGTCAAACCTAAAAACCATAATGACAAAAGCTGCAAAAGAAAGTTTAGGAACAAAGAAAAAGTGGAAAAGAAAAAGAGGCCTTAAGGACTGGGATGATGAAATTAAATGCATTATTGAAGAAAAAAAGCATATAAAAACTGGCTCAACCTAAAAACAATAGAATTAAAAATCGAATACAACAGAAAAAAAAGCAATAGCAAACGCAGCAGGCAGGAGAATAAACAGAAACAGATGGAACAATTTTGTAACAAAATTAGAGAGAAACTGTACGCTCAAAAGACCTAATGCATATAAAATCCTCAAAGATCTAAGCAATGAAACTAGAGAAAAAGCAGTTATTAATACCATTAAAATAGAAACATGGCAAAATCACTACCAAGATCTATGGTATGATGAAAACATTCAAAACAGAAAACTACCCTTTGTAAACATCTCTGATAACTTGGAAAACATCACTCTAGAAGAATTAACAAAAGCATTAACCCAAAGTAAAACAGGAAAGTCTCCAGGAGAAGACAATATAAACTTGGAACTTATGAAATATGCAGGACAACTTGAATTCTCACTCAGGTTACTTAACTTTTATAATATGATCTGGAAAGAAGGAAAATGCCCACAAGATTGGACCAAAGCAATAGTTATTCCTATCTAAAGAAAAGGACACAAATCTGATTGTAACAATTATCGTGGAATCAGCTTACTTAATACCTGTTATAAAGTATATGCAAAAATCTTAGCATATAACCTTAAACATATAGTAGACCCAAAATTAATAGAAGAGCAAAATGGATTCAGAAAAAGCAGGTCTTGCATAGACTGCATTTACGTTAAAATGATTAATTGAAAAACACAGAGAAATGAACATAGAAACCCACATAGCTTTTATAGATCACACCAAAGCATTTGATAAAATTATCAGCGAAAAACTATGGGAAATCCTAGAAGAATATGAAATACCAAACCAACTCTTTAGAGCCTTCTATAATATATATCAAGATAATAAAATATCTGTGAAGTACAATAATTCAACATCAAGCTGGAAACCAATAAATCGAGGAGTACGTCAGGGTTGCCCTCTCTCACCGGTTTTATTTAATATATACATCGATGAAATCATAAAAGAATGGAAGATAACTAATGAAGGAGGATTCAAGATAAACCGCAGCACCGGATTAGCTACTCTTCTTTTTGCTGATGACCAAATAATCCTTGGAAATAATGAAGATGAACTACAAAAATCATTATGGAGTCTAAATAATCTGATAGAAACATGCGGTATGGAAATATCAACAGATGAATCAAAAGTCATGGCTTTCAAAGGTGCTAATCCAATAAGAAGCAAAATAGTAATAAACAACGAAATAATAGAGCAAGTAGAAGCCGAAATGAAATTTCTGCGCAGAACTGAAGGAGTCACAATAATGGACAAAATGAAAAGCAGCGAAATCAGAAAAAAACTTGGAATTACAACCTCCCTAAATGAAACAGTGATTTGCTATAGAGAAAAATGGAAGGAACACGTACTGAGAACGAACAAGAGGCAGAATACCTAAATAAATTCTAAATTACCACCCAAAAGGTACTCGATGCAGAGGAAGATCCTTAAAAAGATGGAATTGAGTCCAGAACAGGCCACTTGGCCTATAAGCCTGGAAAAGAAGAAGAACTGATGAAAGTTTTCGTTATATGGAAGGTGGGGAGAGAACACGAGGGTATCCATGGAAGTTAAGTTTGTTCACAATCAAGGAAGGGGAAAGAGCTGGTTTTTTCCCTGAGAGAGTAGATACGCAAAATAGGGACGGCTGTGAAAATATTTGATCAGAGTCGCAGCAGTATTTGAATGGAACGTAAGATAAGGAAAAAGGAGAACATAACGTAGTTTTATTTTCGAGAACGTGAAAACACTAATAAGACCATAAAAACCAAAACTAAACGTTTCTCAATGAGCCATGATACTTGCCTAAAATTATATGCAGATTCAAACCCACAAGAATTTCGGTTGAATTCCTGTGGGTTTGCATCTGCGTGGATTCGATCTTTTTGCTGCGATGCTTGTGAATGTCGTCAGATGGCGGATGAGTTTATCAATAGTGTGAGACACCTACCCTGCTAATACAAAAGAATACACGCAATTTATGGATATCGTACACTGGCTGAACACCACCTTAATATTTTAAAGCCTGATTAAGATCCAAACGACTGCAAAACATGTAGGAAATTAAACATCATTTGTTATTATAAAAATTATTTCTGGACGTAAAACACATTTTTGCTTTTATGTTATTCGCAAAGTAAATTTGAGTTCGTTGATAAATTCTTTCACCTCTTAAAGGATGTGAAAAAGAATCAGGGAAGTTCGATTCAAGACATTAGTGATGGTGACAGGTTTGTCTGAAGCGGTCGTGGAATATTATGAAATGAGTTTTCAGTGTGTGGGTGTGTGTGTGGGGGGGTGAAGTACATGAGCAAATTCTTCTTCGCTTTATAATATTCACTCGCACATTTAATCTATTCATATTTCATTCTTTTCTAGTAGGAATATAAGAAGACAACTTCATAGCTTGATTATGGCTAATCTCCATCTTGTTACTCGGCCTGTTCACTAAAGATCTGTGATAATAATGGGTTTACTAATGTTGCCAATCACTCCTAACAAAACTTTAAATATAATGAGAGCGTTGCTAATTATTCTCTCGTAGCGGCATGATTATGCTTGCGTCAGGTGGGATGATGATAACTAAAGCGATAATGAGATGTATGCAAATGATGACTACAACGTTTTTGATTATAAAAATAGCCAATTAACAATGATTGCCTTTAGGAATGGTAATCAACATTCAAAGATAAACAGCTCATGATCACCTTAGTACAGAATCATTCAAGTGATCATGATTTTGATTATCACAGGATCACTCTTTTGAGGCCAAGTTCATTGTATATGGGATCATTCTGTTGATCATGATTTTGTTATCACAAGATCACTCTATTGATCCCGTGATAATTGTATACAGAATTATTCTATTGATCATGATTTTGATTATCACCATAATCACTGTAACATCCCTAGTGATTGTCCTTTGGTCATAATAATTATGATCATCATCATGATTGATCATGATTTTAATTATTGTGGAATCATTCTATGATCCCATGATAATTTTACACAAGATCGTTCTACTGTCATGATTTTGATTATTTTATACAGATCCTCTATTGATCCCATGATAATTGTATACAGGATCATTCTATTGATCATGATTTGATTATCACAGGATCACTCTATTAATGCTGTGTTCACTATATACAGGATTATTTTATTGATCATGATTTTTATTATTACAGGATCATTCTATTGATCATGATTTTTATTATTACAGGATCATTCTATTGATCATGATTTTGTTATCACAAGATAACTGTATTGATCCCATGAAAATTATATACAAAATTATTCTATTGATCATGATTTTGATTATCACCATAATCGCTGTAATATCCCTATTGTTGTCCCTTGGTCATAATAATCATGATCATCATCATGATAATTTTGATTATTGTGAAATCATTCTATGATCCCATGATAATTTTGCACAAGATCATTCTATTTGTCATGATTTTGATTATTTCATACAGATCCTCTATTGATCCCATAATAATTATATAGAGGATCATTCTGTTGATCATGATTTTGATTATCACAGGATCACTCTATTGATTCCATGTTCATTGTATACAGGATCATTCTACTGATCATCATTTTGATTATTTTATACACAATCACTCTATTGGTCATGATTTTGATTATTTTATACAGAATTACTCTATTGATCCCATGATAACTGTATACAGGATCATTCTATTGATCATGATTTTGATTATCACAGGATCACTCTATTGATGTTGTGTTCACTGTATACATGCTCATTCTATTAATCATGATTTTGACTATTACAGAATCACTCTAGTAATCCCAGGATAATTTTATATAGGATCATTTCCATTGATCATGATTTTGATTATCACAGGATGACTCTATTGATCCCATGATAATTTTACACATCATTCTATTGGTCATGATTTTGATTATTTTATACAGAATCACTCTGTTGATCCTGCGATAATTAATTACAGGATCATTCTATTGATCATGATTTTGACTATCACAGAATCACTCTATAGATCCCATGATAACGTTACATAAGATCATTCTATTGGTCATGATTTTGATTATCACAGGATCACTCTGTTAATGCCATGTTCACTGTATACTTAATCATTCTATTGATCATGATTTTGATTATCACCATAATCACTGTAATATCCCTAGTGATTGTCCCTTGGTCATAATAATTATAATCACCATCATGATTAATGATGATTTTGATTATTTTATACAGAATCACTCTATTGATCTCATGATAATTGTATACAGAATCATTCTATAGACTGTGATTTTGATTATCACAGGATCACTCTGTTGATGCCATGTTCACTGTATACATAATCATTCTATTGATCATGATTTTGATTATCACCATAATCGCTGTAATATCCCTGGTGGTTGTCCCTTGATCATAATAATTATGATCATCATCATGTTTGATCATGAATTTGATTATCACGGAATCACTCTATTGATCCCATGATAATTATGTACAGGATCATTCTATGGATCATGATTTTGATCATCACAGAATCACACGGAATCACACTCCATAGGAGAGTGATCCTATATGTTCCATTTATTGAAAAAAAAAAAAAACGAAACCGTAAAAAAGACGTATTAAATAATTTTAAGAGGGATGTTCTTCATCAGCAGACTCATCTTAGAAAACTTGCTGTAAGTTGGTGATGCAGCAGAGTTAACACTTTGCGTTAATAATTAGCGTGAAGCCGATGGAAGAGACTCCTTGAGACTTAACCTCGGCTATTCCCTGATTGGCCCTAACTCTTCGTGCGATAAGTTCACCGTAAGCGTCCACTGTAACTTTTATTTTACATGAAAGCGGGCGGGCAACCGCTTTACGTTTATGTTCCGTTTTATGATCGCGGTGGTTCACCCTGACCTCTTTCTCACGTGCATTTCAAATACCCCTTCATCGTAGCACTTTTCTGCCGTGACTAACTCTCGACAGTTTCCGGCGGTGTTTCTCGCCGCACAAATTTCCCGTAACCTACTTCTTAATAAGCCATTTGGCCTCCATCTGTTGCCTTCCTCACGAGATCTTTACATCCCCTCAGTGCCTCGTTATTTGGAGACCTTCAACGCCTCCGAGATGTGCTCAGCATCTTTCCATCGACGCATTCATTGGAGCCTTGTGCGAATCTCTCTCATTCACACTCTCTTCTATCTCACTATCTTTCCATCTTTGTCTTTCTTATATATTCTGTCTCTCTTTCTATCTCACTATCTCTCCGGTCTTTCTTATTTCTCTGTTTCTTTCTTTTTTTCTTTGTATCTCATTCTTTCCATCTATTTCTTATCTTCCCTCCCCTCCACACTCTCTCTCTCTCTCTCTCTCTCTCTCTCTCTGTCCATCTCTTTCTTTCCTTATCCAACTGTATTACGCAATGTCCTTCAAACTTACTTTCAACAAAGGTCAACTATCTTTTTCATATAAATTAATTAGCTTTTTCTAAGTCTTTATTGTTACATAACAGAATCTTTCCGATATCGACAAGGAATGGTAAAGATATCCCAAGATGGATAATTGGTTGTTTATCATGGGTTTCTCTTTATGCTACTTGATAAAAAAAAGAGCCGGTTCAATGTCAAGGTAGACGATCGGCTTTGTGTCTAAAAAAGAGGACACACGCAAAAGCTAACCTACTTTGTCGACCACGACTATATCGAGCAAATTCTCCTGAACAACTGGACATCAGGTCTTGTGGGAGGTAATTCTGATATCTATTCTGAACTGAAGATACAACGGGGGAGGGGATCTGACAAGTTCTGATAAACACCTAGAATAAAAACGATATTAAAGCAACTGACATAACCACAAAAAAGAACATACGTTGCCTTCATAACTCTGCTCCTAGTATGTTCTTTCTTGTGGTTATGTCAGTTGCTTTAATGTTATTTTTGTTGAAGGTGTTTATCAGAACTTGTCAGACCCCCGCCCCCCCCGTTGTATATTCAGAAGGGACCTTATCAGATGTTGCTTTTGATGTCATCATTCCCTGTCGGTATTAGGATAAAGCATTTTATTATAAATTTATTAAGATATAGTTAAATAAAAAAAGTTAAGTTAAAATCGAAAAAATAAATAATACAAAAATATAAAAGTAATAAAAATAATATTCAGCCGGCCATAGTGGATAGCGTATCCGCTGCAAAGCCTGCGGGTTCGAAACCAGCCGTAAACATGGATGTCTGTGATTATCTGTGGAAATGTTAGTGGTGGTCGGCGGTAGATGGCGTTGGTCTAGTTGCGATCAGTTGGTGATTGAATGGTGGAGACGGAGTTATAGAGCAATTGTCCTCCATCAATGAGTCGTCGGATTCCCTGGAGGTGTCCAAAATAATAACCACATTTATTTTACAAATGATATTCTATATTTTTCAATTTAGCTACTTGAATACAAATTCTACTCTACGGTTCTTCTTTATGAACTGGTCAATAACATTGTCATAAAAAGTTGGTTGAAACTTAATTTTCCCAAGCAACACGCCCACTTGTAAAGGCTGGCTGAAGCTCACTGGCTAGAGCTACGTTGACTGCGTATGGCCTGTGTTTAAGACGACGTGAAGGGAGCGGAAATGGCTATGCGCGCGCATGAAATCACAGTGTTGCAGCGAGGACCTGGAAGCTCACGCAACCGAGCAAGCCAAGGTAGCTTTGACTAGACGAGCAAGCACCGGCCTTCGATATACAACGCAAAGCTCAATTATTGCCCGTGCAATCTTAAGACGTCTTCTGTCTACAAAAATAAAAGCCTAAATGGAATGCTTATAAATGCGTGCATTTATTAATAAATAAATATGACTTCTTTCTCAATGAATGAGCTTGCGCAGCAAGCATGGAGAATTCGCCCCTGCTTTCATCTACTTCTTAACTGGAATATTTCCTTCAAAGTATAAAATACAAAAAGACAGTCTAAGCTTAGACTAACTTCAGTATTTCTAATTAAAACTGAAATTTAAAAAAAAAAAAAAAAAAAAACGATCTATTTAAACTGAACCATTTGGTCGCATGCACCAAAAGCTACATTTTATCGAAATTACAAGTGTCATATAAATTGAATTAATATTTCAATCATAACAAATAAAGCTTCTCTACACTGCTGACTATTCACTGCAAAAACGATGCCAGTTCTTGTGTCATTTATCCGCACTTGGGGCTTTTATAACTGAAAATCGGTTAGCCAATCAATTAAACCAAAATACACAAACACTCTTCTTCACATCCACAGAGACCATTAAGTTTCATTTGGGATCTTCCGTACAACACAGGTCGGTAAGATGTTGGAGGCCTCCAATATTACCGACAAAGCTCTACAAATTCAAAATCAATGCGGATCTTTGCACACTCTTCGGTACAGTTAGAATCCTGGACAGCACATATTTGACTTCCATATATTGCTATATAAAAGTCCTTTGCGTTCAGGACGCGATTTATATCCATGTCTTTCCAACCAAGAGACCAATACGTACTGAGTTATGAGCTTTCTATTGCCTCTACTAACTACAAACACAAACTACGGACTACTGGCATCTACCTCTAGGTGTAGAACATGCAACTCTCTCTTATACGCGGCTAAAGCCGTTATCTAGTTTCCATCCACACGAGAAAAGCTCGTCAACCATCAATCACTGAGTTGAGGAAAATCTCGTGTGAGGCTACGCATGGAACTACGCTGGACGTTGTTTCTTGATTATCACCAACATAAAGAACAAGGAAGTCGAACTAGATATAGAAAACAAAAAGTCGAATCCAACTGTCATTGAAAAACACCAACTTAGCATCTGAAATTTCAACTGGATCAACATCGAAAAACATTTGGTGAAATTATCACAAAATTTTGGTAGAAAACTTCCAGCACGATAGTTTCTAGAACAATTGTCATTTAGTGTCATGAGTTGGGTGATCTAAACGATTTTTAAATTTTCATAAATATATCCTTTTCAATTCAAATAATCTAAAATCTTTCTCTAGTGACAAAATATATTTATATTTTTATTGGCTGTTATTTATAAAAGAGAGCCTATAATTGTATAGAAATAATGTTTGCGTCCATAGTGCTAGGCTGCCGAAAGAAAGACCGTTATAAGTTCGATTCTATTCACCCTATCCTGATTTTTCACCCTGCATCTCCAAAATCGACCATGAAACTCACTCAGAAAATAATACGAAGGGCAGGGTTTAGAACACGTGGTGGCAGCAGTTGTTTGAGGTATATCCCCACCTCCCCGAAGGTGTTGGTTTATTGATAGCTTGAAGGGTAAATGATGAAGGATGGCTGCCCATTTGTGTTTAAAAAAGTAGTTATTGATAAAGGTGCTCCAACTACTCGCTATGGGGAATAAAAGACGTTAGCAGATTCCTTAGTGAAAGTAAGTAACAATTTTTAAACAAATATACTTATCTAAAATCCTTCTATGCATTGAAAATATCTGGACTTTTATCACATCCACATCATATGATTGTACATCCTCTTTAACAAGCTCTGAGGGAGGAGGAGTCATAGCTTGTCATCTCTGGAAAGCCCAAGTGTGGCATTGCAACAATGCCACAGTTGGGCATTGTTGAAATTGTACATTTCAATGTCAACTCGTTATTATGACAATGAAAAACATGTCTGTACATGCTCAGACATGTTTTTTTATTTTGAATTTAATTAGTGCAACTGGTAAGTCCTTTTTTTTTTTTTTGTTTGCGATAAACGGAAATGTTAATTGCGAATTAATTGATGTTGCCAGATCATCACAGGTAGATTCCTTCTTTGCCTTTCTTAGCTACTGAGTAACTAAGAAAGATCCAATTGGAATTATGTCTTTTACAACTGCTTAAACTGGGCGTATAAAAGGTGTTAAGATAAACTCTAAAAATAAGATCACATAAATTTCTACTTGCACCTACTAATGATGAGACATACAAAAACTGTCCACGTTTGATGGTTTAACCATCATCAATGGAGAAACATCTGTGGAAACACCCATGGATTCTTTATCAGTGAATAATCAATCCCACATATAAACTGTTGCAAAACCGAGTCATCAGAGTCGCATGTTGACAATAGTAATTATACTCCATATATGTAATTTTGAGTGATGCAATTAGTATCTCAAGGTCATCTTGTGTGACCAAAAACTCATTTTAATTTGTGTTCAAAAATATTAGTAGGTTGCCCACAAAGCTACGAATTTATTTGTGAAATAAATAAACACTTAGCAACATTGTCAGACACAATGTCAAACGATTTAAATTATCTTTTGAAGATTTTATGTTATCTCGCAATCAGGGACGGCTGGTGCATAGGCACTGCGAAACTGCAGCATCCCCAATTTTTCTCGATATATAAATATATTAATTATTATATTTATATTTGCTTGTAATATTTAATTTTTTTTTCTACACTTTGAACGTTCAAATTTTGAAATATTTCAAATCAAATAATTTTTAATTTTTGAAAAAAACCATAAATATGTTTGACTTGTTCTCCTTACTGTAGAAGCTCAAAAACACACTATATGCTGTCCATCCCATCACCGATAATTCATTCTTATTTAAAAAAGCTTATGAAGGCATATTAAACTTTATCCAAGTGACATTTGTACACACTAGAGGTCGCGTCTCGTGCAGGAAATGTCATAACAACGCGAAATGATGTTAAAGGAACTAATAAACACATGAATCACTTCCTGTGTTTATTAGTTCCTAGTTCCCTTCTATTTAATACTTCCTTCCGGTATAACTACTTCCGGTCTAAGCAGTACCAAATGAATTTTTAGATGCGCTTCACAATAACAGATTCAAATGGATATTCGCAATGAACAGCCACAAGTTTCATGCAAGGAATCTTACAGAAAAGTATGGATACGGCGAGTATCTCCTCACATTCCTGCACCCCCCCCCCACGATCTTGCCATTATTTCCCGGCCTTCGATCTGTTCCCTAAATTAGAAGAACTACCGCGTGAAAAATGATCCACTCTCATTATTATATGCATCCTTCCAAGATTGTGACGTCATCGACATACTGCCGTTAATTGGATAGAAATATTGAAATAAATATTGACATGTAACCTTCCTATCTTCAACAAACTCCTAAACACCCAGCTAAAACTGTTCTGGGATGGTTTTACACTTGACAGTCTGTGCCTGTTGACGGTACAAGTGATCCTGGAGACATGTGGTGGTAAAAGTATTGGAAAAAAAGAGGTCCCACAGATCCAGAAAGACAAAGAACTCATCTTCCAAAAGGATCTCGCTCTGTGCCACACTTCAAAAAAAGTGAAAGAGTTCTTCAAAAATCAAAACATCCAATTGCTTCAGTGGCTAGGTAACTCTCCTGGCATTAACCCAATAGAAACTTTGTGGGCCATAGTGAAAAAGAAACTAGGGAAAGTGAATTGTGATTTAAAGGATCACTTAATACAGTCCATTATGAAAGTATGGTTTCGAGATGCAGAAATTTAAAAAAAAAATGTTCTACGTTGGCAGAGTCCATGCCTGAGAGAATTAATGAACTTATTAGGAACAGAGGAGCACATAAATTCAGATAACACATCATAATAAAATTGAGTAGAATACGGTTTATAAAGATAAACTACATATACAGTGAAATGCCACTCAACACTGCATACGTTGGGACAGTAATACTAGTAAAGTTTCAAGAACGATGGAAAGTAACACCTCCCATACACTGCTTGGAAAGTCAACGGACTCCATAGTGTGAGGAGCAAACAGCCACGGCGCCCACCTTAACGAGATTAGGACCTCCTTTCTCTGCGATGAATTCAATATTGTGGGGCATATTTTCCACAAGCATAATAGCGATCAATGAAACTTTTGGAGCATTTTTCTTGAAGTAATGTAATGAGATCCTGGACTGTTGTGGGGCAGACGTCCCTTGACCCGATGCTCCACTTTATTCCATAGATGTTCACTAACATTGAGATTAGGGCTGTGTGGAGGCCAGTCAACTGTTGTGACGTTCAAAGTAGGAAACCTTGCATTGTCCAGAATGTTTGGATTCCTCTTGGAGTTCAATGTTCGTGGCACCACAAACAGAAGTCCGAGGACAAACCAGGAAAAACGCTTCAGTGGTGCAAAGTGATGGTGTTTTGGGTAATGCGGCTTGCATATTGCGTTCTTATCATGAAAACGCATGTTCGGAGCCTCGGTTCTGAATGTTTTTGTGCAGATTCGTATTCAGTCGATGACCGGAACTCCACATTCAATGTGCCGGCCGACGAATGGTGATTTTACATATTATCCTTCGTAGCACCCCTACGATAAGGTTTGGTGAGTGTGTGGATCTTCCACTGTGGTCAGCACTTGCAGTTGACTTCTGCGCCTCCATCGTACTATGGTATCGCTGATTGTTGACCTAGGATGGCCCAATTTGTTAACAATTTGCCGAACAGATAGACGTGCAACATGGCATCCTCTTATACGCCTCTTTCAAACTCCGTCAGTTTCCTTCTCTCATCTATTTCAGCGGAACACAGATGCACTGACTTGGGAGCATCATATTCTTCCGATTTATACCTGCTATAAACCACGTGACTCGTTACACGGCGCGATGCACCTGGCCCATGGGGTGTCCTTTGACTTCTTTCTAAGCAGTCTATTTTTTGTTTTTATTTTGAAAAAGAAACTCAATTAATGGCATGAACTAAATGCGTTCGTTCATTAGACTTTCCAGCAATCGAATGTGTTTTCACGCATTCGTCAATCTGTCTCTGAATTATAGCAGTAAAAATGCCATCGTGCGAAGAGATAACGTCAGAGAAGAGATTGCATTTTGGGCTTCAGAAAATTCCACCGATTGATGTCACTGTCAAATGAAAGTACGGGAATGCGTGTGTGAACATCAGAGAGAGTGAATGGATGAGAGAAAGAAGACGACAGTACTTGCAAATATTGGGTTGAACTGTCTGCGATGCAAACCCAAAAACTTGCTGAGACGTAAGCATGGTGTTGTGCATTTCCAATAATCGTTCTAATATGCAACTTCTTGTTCTGTAATCAAACAATGTATCGCAGCCAGCATACCAGAAAACGAACGACTTCAATTTTGTTTTTCTCTTGGTTTCACTATCCACAAATACAACTTACACGTAGCGCCATCTGACTTCTTTTCCCTCAACTGAAGCGTCTATTGCGAGTTCAGTAATTGTCTCAGGATGTGAAAAACGTGTTTCCTTCAACACAATGCTCAATTTTGTTTTGACGAACTCAAAATTACCTGACATTAGTAAATCAAAGAGGTGATTAAGTTGAAAAATAACTGATAAAAATTACAGAATACAAGTATCTGTTTTTTTGTGTCAGTGATATATCTTTCATCATTATTAGAATTATTTTCAGCGCCTTCCTAAATATAAGAAAAGGTATGATAATAAAACGTCTCACTTTTTTAAATTCTAATATTTTGGAGTCGTATTCCCATTTATCCTTTCAAGATAGACTCAATAGAGCCACCGTAGCTCAGCCGGTATAGACGAAGCCCTTTGATTGGAAAGACCTGGGTCCGTTCCGATTCCCGTCAGGGGCCTAAGGAACCTTTATGTGGTCTCTTTCGACTAAAGGTGAATTAGCCGGTCTCATACAGTGTAGGATTTTTTTCACCAGAAAATTTTTCGTCCCCCAGAACAGCCAAACCGACCCCGTGAACACACATGGATTAGTCATGAATACGTCCCAGCCATATACGGGCAGGAGCCCGAATAAAATTGGGGGGTTGGGGAAAGATAGGGGTGAACTATCCCGTGAAAATCTCACCAGGAATACTTTGTGGGCAATGCCGACCGTAGGTGACTTGGTAAGCATTGCCCACAAAGTATTCCAAAGGGAAAATCAGGATTATGTTAGACTCAATAGTTTGTCACAGCCAAATAACTTGGCTTGTTTTTAAAACCTGATGAAGGTTCGCATAAAGATGATTAATTTCAGGGGGGAAACCTTACCATTTCCATACGAGACCAGCTAACTCACCTTCAGGTGAAAATCCCTGATTAGGTTCTTTTCTTCCTGCACGGGATTTGAACCCACTTCCTTCCAACTTGTAAGCGATTGAGGTGTGGAGGTCTATATTTTGATTAGTAATATTATAAAAAAATTTATTTTTTTTATTCGCATAAGATGGCGCCATTATCAGACGAATTTGGTCACATAAAATTACTAGTGATCACAAAGGAGGTTGGGCGGAATTGTTCCTTTACTTAAATTTACCGAGTCTTAACTCCAACTTAAAGAAATAAAGCAATTAATATTTTTAAAAGAATTCATATTTTAAATGCATTTATATTTGAAGGTTTTTATTGAATAAAAAAGTACCCAATTGACTTAGACACACAAAACTTGTACGTCTGCTAGTAGTGAACACCATTTACAAAGTTGATCACGTGACATGCCAGACTGACTATGTATAGAGGTACTTATATTTTTCTGGGAACGAAGTGTACGCGTGAAAGTTAAAATACACATTAGATAATAATAAAGTATTGAATTACACAATCATTTGTAAGTGTTATTTATATACAGTATCTGATCAAAAATATCTAGACACTCCTCAGTGGTGGATGTGGCTATATACATGACCACCAAGGCTCATATAGGTATAAAAGAAAGCACAGTCTTACCATAGACAGACATTAACGGTAAAATGGACTGAATTAGGTCGATGAGTTTAAACATGGCATCCTTCGTAGGATGCTACTTTGCAACAATTGAGTTCGGGAAATTGAGCTTCCCCCGTAAGTAATTGGACAAGATCGCGACAGGATAAGCCACATAACATTCAAATACCGGGACTGTCGATTGTCGAAGCACTCGGCGCGAAAATCACCTGTCCTCGATTCAAATACTCACCACCGAGTCACGAAACGCCTCTGAAATCAACGCCAGTACCATAAATTGTTCATCGGCAGCTGAAGAACATAGGTTTCCATGGTCGTGCAGCAAGAGCAGCGCCAACGATCGAGTGAAGTGGTGTGAAGCTTGCCGTTATTGGACTCTGGAGCAGCGGAAATGCATTGTCTTCAACACCCATCTCGCTTCACGAGATGGGTGTTGAAGATCGCCGCACGCAATCCTGATCTCAACCCTTAGAGTACACCTGTAGGATGAATTTCAACGCCGATTACAAGCCTGGTCGAGTTCGTTTGATATCAGTGACCGACCTCACTACGGCTCCTAGAATAATAGAAAGGAGTTACCGCAGCAACGTCCCAAAATCTAGTGACAAGACATTCCAGAGGACTTGAATATGTTATAGCAGCAAAGGGAGGACCGAATTCGTGTTAATACCGTTCAAATTAGACTAAGAGTTAGGATGGGCAGTTGTCCGGATATTTTGGATCAGACAGTGCGAAACTTTTCCAGGTGGAGTCCAGGAAATACGTTAGGGACTGACACTTTTTCAATTATAAACCATATTCATAACGACAGCCTAATAATATTGTTCTTTTTTATTGGCTAATGAGGTTTAGCGGATGACACTTCCCAGTTTTATGTACCATTCCCCTTATATTAACGCATTTTAGACTTTCACCATTAGAAATTATCCTATAATTAAAAAGACATTCTGTTCTTTACGTGTCTAGAGTATGAATATTTCATGGTGCATATTTTAATGCATCCTTGCGTGAATACGCTTTGCAAACGTATTCCAAGAGGAACGAACTCCTCGATGCAGCAATGAATTGACCAGTTAACCAATCCTTTGTCGTCTGTAGCCAATCTTCAAGAGTCAAGTTGAGATTAATTGCAGACATGAGAAAGAAAAACAGGTGAAAACGAAGCTGCAGATGGTCTACAAGATTGAGATCTTGTTTTAGATTACTTTTAATGAATATTTATTTAAATTTTCGTTTGGTTATTGTGTATTATGTATTTTTTTTCTTATGTATTTGAAAATATAAACTGAGAAACGATATAAATTGACGAAGTCCACAACAAATCACGAGACTGGTTTTATTGATAAGGTATGTTCCTTCTATGCTTAAATTCTGTTGGAGAGTCAAGTTGTTTTGATCATGCGAATGCCTCAGAATCGGGTTTCAAGCAAGTGACCTTATGGAAGTTTTTATTCCTATGAATATAAATAAAAATTTAGAATCAAAAACGAATTCATGAAGTGAATTTCGTTTCTTAGTCAATATATTTCGATTTTTAAATGTTTTTCGAAATATTTATCAATTAAAACTGATTGTTATTGTTATTAATTAAATTCGTAAAATTTTAACTTATTAGTGAAATTGAATTCACGATTTGAATATCAATGCTTTAATTTTACACACAATCTTTCTAATGTGGGAAAATATTATGATTGCTATCGAATTGTATAAAAGAATTGTAAATAATCAATTTAGTCGTTTTTTCATTGTTGTCAAATTGTGCTATTTTGTTGTTTATGATTCCTGTAAATTGTGCTATTTTTTCATTCTTGCAAATTGTACATTTTTTCATTCCTGTAAAATGTGCAGTTTGAAATTAATTTTTTTCATTTCTAGAAATTTTGTTTGCAATTTTTTTCTTATCCGTAATTTAAATGTTTTTAAATTCCTATAAGTTTTGCCATTGAAAAAAATATTCCTATAAATGTTTCGATTTAAAATTTTTTATTCCTATAAATTTTGAAATTGAAATTTTTTATTTCTTTAAATTTTTCGATTTAAAATTTTTATTCCTATAAATTTTTAAATTAAAATTTTTTATTCCTCTAAATTTTTCTATTTAAAATTTTTATTCCTCTAAAGTTTTCGATTTAAAATTTTTTATTCCTCTAAATTTTTCTATTTAAAATTTTTATTCCTATAAATTTTTCGATTTAAATTTTTTTAGTCCTGTAAATTTTGCAGTTCTTAATTTATTTTTATCGATATGTTGTTCATTGGTAGATTTCCCTTAGCATTTATTCAATAATTTTATAAGGAATACAAAACACCAATTTTGTCAAAAAAAAAAAAAGACAAGCACATCTTATACCTGATATTCCATGCCGGTCTTTTATTTGTATTATTAGCATTCCACATATTCCGTATGACATTGAAAACATTCATCTTGAAGTACTGGGGAGTTACAATTTCATAGAATCCGGATATAAGAAAAAATGGACGTATTTATGCTGTACACCTGGTATTTTTATGAGATAGATAACATATCTGTACTAGGTTTACAGAACAATAAATTTTTTGTCGTATTTCTTTTGCACGCTAGGGGGCGGGAACGATATAAAGGGCTCAGTATAAGACTCTGTGGTGGGAACAGTGAAAAGTACTTGAAAAACCTCTTGCAAAGCACTGTTTTTGAGAGAAATTCGGATAATACACTGTTACCTGTGTGAATGTGTAGTGTGTGGCTAAGTGAGTGTGTGGTGCTGTAGAAAATTCAACTGTTATATATATATATATATATATATATATATATATACATATATATATATATATACTGTATGTTGCAGCAAAAGAAAGACAATCAAAATCTCTTGGCATTTTCCGGCCAAACTGTTAAATAGTAAAACATGCACAGTTTCAGTATTATGTAGAATCACTACAGGATAAGTGGGTAAGTGGGTGGGTGGGTGGGTGAAGGATTGGGAATTGGGGTGGATTGCCGTTTGAATTTTTTGAAAGACGGAAAAAACTACCAATCGCAAGTGAGAACAAGGCCGCTTAAATTTACACAGCGCCACCTACATCCTAAGTTCTTATGGGTGGCAGAGGCGCCATCTAGTGGGCACAGTTCGTACTTCCACTACATAAAAGGACATTTGAACTGACACATAACGTCTTTTTTTTTTTTTCTATTTTTTTTTTTTTTTATCCTTTCGTTTTGAGAAACACAGAATAAGGTTCGAAGTCTGTTCAATGGTTGTCCGGATTTACATCTGTATTTCAGCTACCACCGGTCTCATCGTCTTTATTTTCCGTTTTTTTTTTTTTTTATATTTATATATTTTCCAAAAACAAAAGAGGAAACACAAAACACGCACACACACACAAAGAGAGTGCAAATGGCCCTTGGTGAGGTCCGTGGGGGTTTGACCTATGACCCAGAAAATGTCGGCAAAAAAGTCTGCTATTGCTGTTATACCACACCAAATAACTGTTATACACAATCTGCAGGGTCCTGCATGCCCAAAATAACAGGCGAAGAATCGGACTTATTTAGCTTGCGTGGATATCCATAATGTGCTGTCCGGAGCCATCGTACGGAGAGCCTTGTGGAGGTAGACCGGGATGCCCCATCGGCGCGTGAGCCATCATCATGGCATGAGGGTGGCCTGGAAGCAGCATTGCTTGAGAATGGACGGGGGAACGAAGCTGAGACATCTGGGAATAGCCCCCCATGCCTCCCATGTGGCCCATCCCCATGGAGCCTTCACTACATGACAGGTTTTGCATGCCTATAAAAAAGGAAAAAAATAAACATTAGGAAAATCATTTAGTATACAAATAGTATGTGCCAGCCTATCAAACAACAATTTAGTATGAATACTGTAAAGACAATCCTAAATCATCGATTCGTAGTGTTGTCAAGACAGAAAGATAGTAGTAATTAAAGTGATTATAGTGTAATTAAGAAGACAAAACAGTATTCACTAAAATGGTGGTCTTGTACTCTTCTCTGCTTCGATAGAATACTCCTATTTTTTTTTCAAAAACTAATTTGGACAGTTCTTGTAATAGTCACAAAGAAAGGCTGTGAAATCCGTTTTTTAATATACTAACAGCACACAGGTGTACAAAGGGTCAATCCAAAAAGTCTGAACCACACCTTTAAAAAATGTCCATCTTTGTGTATTGACGCTATTTTCTTTATTTTGATTTCGAAGAACATGTTAAATAAACAAAGGAATATCTAACGTCTTTTTTCGATTCATAAATTGGGGACAGTAAGTCTCTCGGATAGAATTTGTTTTCGAAAATTGGTAGGCAACAGTTTCCATCCTTGCTTCCGCCATCTTGTGTTCCTAATCCTAATCGGTATCATTGTCTTAAATAGTGAGAGTTAGGCGAGCTTGTTGTTTTCAAAAAACGTCTTGAATAGCATCATCTTTCATGTCTATTATGAAAAAAATAAATAAATAAAACAGAATTTGAATACGCATTCAAACTTACACTATTCAAACATCTGAATATTAACACTAACCATTAATTACGATAACTGAATGTCAATGCTTACCTGGCGGTCGGATATGCATCTGCTGACTTCCGTCCATCATGTAACCCATTCCGGCACCGTCTGGTCCATAGGCGGCTCCTGCTCCTCCGATAGTTCCCCCTAGAGAGGGCATATATGTCTTGTTAGCAAGCTTCAGCGAAGGTTCATCTAACGGGGAGTAAATATCAGATTTAGAGAGCTACTAGTCGCGAAAGTTTTTTTAGGGGGGACACTACTTTGTTTCCTAATTCTACCGCCAGAGCGTGCGCGCGCGATCGAATCAAGTAATTTTACACTATGAGTGCTGAAAAAAAAAAGAAAAAAAAAATTCAGATGCAGTTAATTGTTATAAACAAGATCGTAAGGATGAGCTCTCTGTTGCTAGGCAACGCATCAATGAATATTTATCGGATAACATTAATTTGCATTAAAAACGAGTAAACAACGAATAAATCTTGTATTCCGCCTAAGTTACCAAACCCTTGGGATGGAGGGAGACTCGATGGAAAGGGGAAAAGAGTTGAAATTGTTACAATTTCCAGTCGCTCGCCGAAACGCCAGATGATCATAACAAACGCACATTCTCCCATTTCGGTACGAGAGCGGAGAGAGGGTCGTTTATTGGGGAGGCAGAGAATCCAATGAGATAAAGCACTTCCCACTACCATTCACTTCTTCACTATAATTTTAACAGGACATTTCTATGCTGTGGCCGCCTTGAAGAATACAGTAACAATCGATAAATAACGATCTTGAGGGAATTTACTGCCACAGCCAACGGCTATAGCTCCGAAAAGGCCATCTCCATTCTTTCTGTTTTTTTCTCCCCACTTGTTTCTGAGACAATAGTTGCGGTTCAAAGTACATCTGCTACGTCACGTCCCCCCCCCCTCTCTGTCTGTTTCATGCCCCCCTTATTCTCTTAACTCCTTCTTGGGTCTTTCTTGACGATCGGGCGTGTGAAAAGACAAACGAGACTCCAGTTTTCTATCAGTTCCATACAATTAAGCGTTGTGACAAAACGTAAAGCATTGTGTGGGGTGCGGGAGAGGGGGGGGGGTCAAGCAAATGAAAGTGCAATTCTCCCTTAAGGCTTCGATGCCGTGTGTAAAGTGTCTTTTTGGGCAACTTTCAGTAAACACCCGCTCCTCCTAGCGGATTGATATGTCATCAATCTTCGCCTGTCAATTCGAGATGGGATAAAAAAAATTGCACATCCAAGCGAGAGAACGAAAGAGAGAGGCAGCGTTCGCATTCCCGCCTTCGTGCACAAAGCCAGAGAAACTGCCGCTACTTGGTCAACAAGAACCAAGGCTTTTAGATCGTCAACTAAAAAAAAAAAAAGAAAACCCCTGCCCGCTTCAGATGATTGATGGTATTTCTAATGAGACCGATACAGTGACAGCGGCTTGGATCCCAGTTTCTGGTTACTCTCTCCTTGCTTACTTCCATTAAATGCAATGCCTGAGCCCGAGGGGCGACAAGCTATCTGCTCAGGCACGCATGGGCACTAAACTCCAACCTCCTCCCCCCCTCCTCCCCACGCAATCTGGTGCCCAAATGCAGAACCGTGAGGGATGAAGCAAGAGAGAGAGAGAGAGAGAGGTGTGGGGAGAAAATGATCCACAACTCAGATTGGTCTTTGCTTTGATGGGGAATGAAAATTCGTTCCGCATTTTAGTAGATGTGTGTGTGTGCGTGCGTGTCCAATAGAAGAAACAGACACACTAACTAGCAGTCCGTATTTGTGTTATTTCAATCATACATTGTCGTTATTTTTATTATTATTAGAACAACACTAAAATATATCTTAGTGTTATTATTATTATTATTACTATTAAATATTAGTACGACCAAGGGGTCCGACAGGGATGTCCCCTCTCAGCTTTTTAATATCTGGAATAAAAATTTCCATCAAGGTATTAAACTTTCTCCTCCTGTGAACTTAAACACTCTCCTTTTTGCCGACGACCAAATAATAATTACAAATTCTGAATATAAACTACAGAAAGCTATTTTAGATCGAAATGAGATATCCAAAAATTATGGTATGATAATATCAACAGAAAAATCAAAAACTATGTCCTTTAAAGGACAAGATCCAGCAAGAACTAAAATAGTATTAGATAACAAGATCTTAGAACAGGTGAATTCATTTAACTACCTAGGATGTATGATCACTTATGAAAATGAAAAAGATATAAACGTAAAAATTGCAAAATATTTAAAAATAACAGGAGTAATTAACTCTATATTTAAACCAAACCTAGTTCAAAAACAAACCAGACTAAAAGTATACAATACATTAGCCCTACCAGTCTCAATGTATGGAAGCAAAATTTGGACAATAAAACGAAAAGACAAACAAAGATTAACAACAGCAGAAATGAAGTTTATGAGAAAAACTGCAAAGTATACCCTATTTGATCAAAAAAGAAACGAAGAAATTATGAAAGAATTAAAACAAGAACCAGTAATAGAAAAATTAAAAAATATAAACATAAATGGATGGAACACGTTCAAAGAATGAAAACAGAAAGATTACCAAAACAAGCCTTAAAGTACAACAAGCCATTAGGAAAAAGAAAACCAGGACGTCCTCTTAAACGATTCAACGATGACTTCTAAGGCCGGAACTAGGCCTAAATCCTTGACATGCATGATGATGATGATGATGATGAAGAAATATTAGTATTCAACTCGTAGTTTCAACTAAATATTGTTCGTTTTCTATAGACAATGTCTTATTATTGCTATTCCAATAATCATTAGTTTTCTATTTGCTATTCTTTCTCTTAATTTTTTCGTTCATTTTCTAACGCATGGCAGTAACAGGCATCCCTTTCATACTGACGTATTCATTTCGGTTCCCACAGATTTCTAGAGTAGTTTTTTATAATGTTCTCTAAATCAGTCTATCTTAAAGAATATAAGTGATATAAAGAGAGAATTAGAAGGTCAAAAAATATCAAATCAAAGAAATATTTAGGAAAAATAATGTCTTAGTTTTTTCCATGTTATGGAATATGTTTTAAGTTTTTTTTTTTTTTAGTATTGTAAGTGAATTGTTTGCCATAAATATTTATCCCACATGGGGTAAAAATTAATTATCACAGCGTAGAATCTTTTCATGTAGTATTTGTTTAATTAATTGTTTTAACGGAAGTGTAAGTTCCCTAACAGAAGGCAAAAATAAAGTCCAAATATTTTCCTGGGAATGTCAGGGTATATTTTCCGTGCAGAACTCGAACCAATCTATTTCTGTTGCAGTATTTAGATTGAGCACAACATCCGTTTGGAAGCGAGCACGACCGTACACACACACACACACACACACTCACAACAGAAAGATTATAGCCATAAAATAAAGATTTCACAGCCTCCTAGAAGTTAGCCCGCCCTTGTATAGCTCTCTTGGGTGCCACACTACTGGCTGGGAATAATCAGATGTTCCTGCACGCGTTTCCATAATTCACATGCGAGAATTGGTCCTGAGAAAAATAATCACGTTCATAGATCAAGCTACACTTTCATCTCTTGCTTTGTATCTGTCTCTACACAATTCTCGTGTCTGTTTGTTTTTTTTTTATTCTTCACATCCACATTTTTCTCTTTATAACCACGCTCGCTCACCTTGAAATGCCAAGGGTTAATTGCTAACATTAGTATACGAACGAGTTATATTCAAATATTCATCTTTTATTTTTATACGAGGCTTATTATACGAAAAGAGAAACTGTTTTATTTTTAATCTATTCACTTTCAATAAAACTGTGAGACGTATTCGAGTTTGGTATGGTTCTACTTGCTTCTATAATTGTTTGACAACCATATTTTGATTTTTATTGATGACTATTAAAAAAAAAATTGTCCTGATGTCATCTGATCGTATTATCAGTCCTTGTATTAAGGACTGATAACATTAACATGACTTTCAGCTTAGGTAATACTCACTATCATGCAACACACTGGACAAAATGTCATGGAAATACATCCGTGGTGATGCATGTTAAAATACAAATGAAACTAACCACAATACTATGCATTGCAACGTACTAAACAAGAATATCCTCCTTTGTGCATAACCAACCCTTCCAAATGGGACTGGGGGCTGAGTGAATAGCACTTTCCTTTTCAACCCACAATCCTTGAGTTCGAATCTCACTGTGGAATGGATAATTCCGAATATTTTTGGTATAAAAGATTTTTAATTGGCCAATGGAACATCGTCATCCTTTTCATTGTGAGCCAGTGACGTGTGAAAGTCACATTTGATCTATAATGCACGAATTCTCGTATTATGTAATCCATAGCCTGCTCATTACTAATGCATCATGGGTTTACAAACTTTCAGGGATGGGGGTTGTCATAAAAACAGCACAACGCTTCCATTCCTAAGTAATGTTGTGCAACCGACGATTCAATACCAAATTGGTGCCTATTTACATGCAACAAACACATGAACAGCGGGGTATTGGTAATGGACAGCTGGATTGGGACTATATCTTTCCTCAGTGTTCGTAATGTTAATTTCGATTAACTTATAAACTGAATCTTTGCCTTAATACTTTTTAATAATTTATTTAATACATTTCCCTTTCCCTTTATGTTGTATTAGCGATCCATATCATTTAAAATCGGTGCAATTGTATCCTTTTGTTTCCTTAATACTTCTGTTCAGATCACTACCCTGTAAGACTGGCGAGTTTTCTATTTACAGAACAATATATGCTGTAACGCAGTCCTTTACGGCCATAGTTTACTGTTTGTAGCATTACGTTGTTCGTGCGATTCCAACAATTTATTTTCAAGTCCGTAAAACTCCCATCTAGCGAGTACACCAAAAAACAAAACAAAACAGGTAGGGGTATTTGTTTTACAGAGAACAGTCTTAAAGAACTCTTTTCGTGAGTCTATGGCTGCATCCAGAAAGTGATCAGTTGCAAAGAACGCCGCTTCACACGTGCATAAGTTTCTTACCATCAGCAAACACGCACCTCGAGTCACGCTCCTATCATCCAAAACTGCAAAGTTAAACTGTGGAGCAAAAATTCCCATTGTTGTGTGCGCGCGAGAACTTTGAGTCGCAAGAGGGCAGGCATGTAGGCCTAGCTTTCTACCTAGCTATGGAGGTGTATGTACGTGTGTGTGTGTGTGATTGTTTGTTTATTGCTGGCTTTTATTATAGCGCATACGTATGCACACACTTTAAAGATATTTCAACGAAAAGGCCTTGCATTTTAAAGGTGGAAGCGTTCCCTCCCAAGTTTTAAAGCCAATATAAAAACGGGTAATGTTAGCGCTTTATGTAATGGTTGTTGCAAGTCCTTCTTTCACACTTTTCCATCTTCCCCGTTTTCTCCTCTGTTTAATTTCCCTTTGGGATTGTCAGGTAGAAGCCGCAAGCTGATTGTTGGAAGAGAGTTTCTAGAATATAAACATTCAATTTTAACAGCAAAAATTTTTCTCAACTGCTTCGATTGTGGGAGGAAGGCACTCCAATTGTTTATGGCTATTTCATGAGGAAAGAGTGGTTAAAAGGGAAGTAAAAAAAAGTAAATGCCTATCCCTTTAAGAGAACATAAAATGTGAAATTACGTTAAGTACTCGAGTCTGCGAGAAAAAGGTTTATTTTTATGCTATTTGCGGTTAGAGAAATAAATTATATACGGATTTCCCATCACTTAATTCTAATAGAAAGTTCATGGGGGTAATTTAATATCTCTAAGGATTAAACGTAAAAGGCAAGCTACAGCGCATGTGTGATAGCTCTTTGCGTTTATTGCAATTTGCGTTAAACCTTAATGTACGTCTCGTGCATTTTATGAATACCCGAAATGATTATGTGGATTTCGTGCTTCTAAATGCGTCTTTAAACCGTGTAGATTTCAAAATGTGTGATGATCGTGTGGATTTCATGCAGCTGCTATTTTTAAATGCATATCAACCATGTAGATGTACTATAAATGCGTAGTAATCATGCAGATTTCTTACCGGTTTTACGTGCTTGTCTAACCATGTAGATGTCAAAATTTGTAATGATCATTGTCTGTTTCATGCAGTTGCTAAATGCATGCTTCCTGTGGATTTCAAAATAGGTAATAATCATGTGTATTTCGTGTAGATTTCAAAGTAGGTAAAGTTCTTGAATATTTCATCTAGTTGCTAAATGCATGCTTCGTTTAGATCTCAAATTATGCAATGATCATGTGCATGCAGTTGCTAAATGCATGCTTCGTATAGATTTCAAAATACTTAATCATGATACGTATTCCATGCAGTTGCTAAATGCTTCGTGTAGATTACAAAATAGGCGATGATGATCACGTATATTTCATGTAGATTTCAAAATCCTTAATGATCATGAATATTTCTTCTAGTTGCTGAATGCATGCTTCGTGTAGATTTCAAAATAGGTAAAGATCTTGAATATTTCATCTAGTTGCTGAATGCATGCTTCGTGTAGATCTCAAATTATGCAATGATCATGTGCATGCAGTTGCTAAATGCATGCTTCGTATAGATTTCAAAATAGGTAAAGATCTTGAATATTTCATCTAGTTGCTGAATGCATGCTTCGTGTAGATCTCAAATTATGCAATGATCATGTGCCTGCAGTTGCTAAATGCATGCTTCGTATAGATTTCAAAATACTTAATCATGATACGTATTCCATGCAGTTGCTAAATACTTCGTGTAGATTACAAAATAGGTAATGATCATGTCTGTTTCATGCAGTTGTTAAATGCATGCTTCCTGTAGATTTAAAAATAGGTAATGATCATATGTATTTCGTGTAGATTTCAAAATAGGCAAAGATCTTGAATATTTCATCTAGTTTCTGAATGTATGCTTCGTGTAGATCTCAAATTATGCATGCAGTTGCTAAATGCATGCTTCGTATAGATTTCAAAATACTTAATCATGATGTGTATTCCATGTAGTTGCTAAATGCATGCTTGATGTAGATTTCAAAATACGAAATGATCACGTATATTTCATATATTTGATAAATGCATGCTTCGTATAGATTTCAAAACACTTTCCATGCGGTTGCTAAATGCTTCGTATAGATTTGAAAATACGTAATGATCATGCGTATTCCATGCGGTTGCTAAATGCATGCTTGATGTGGATTTCAAAATACGTAATGAAATATTCACGTATATTTCATATATTTGATAAATGCAGGCTTAATAGTAATAACGATGTTGATTTCGTGCATGTTTACATGCATCTCTTCCATTCACTAAATTTGTGCATGGTGATTGGGTGTTTTTATAATCGTTTTCACGGCACTAAACTTCGTAAAACTGCGGAAAATGAGGCAGATGACAAATATTCTTGGCTTTAAGCTAACCAGTTTTATTTTTGAATCGGATGCATAACAGAAATATGTGGAATTTCTAAGAAAACTTAAATTTTCAGATAATTGAGAATTCGAGGCATTATTATCTTCTGCTTACGCAAATCTCTGTACCATCCTAACATCATAAAGTTGGAATATGAATTTA
Organism: Typopeltis vanoorti; assembly: GCF_054136105.1. Classification (NCBI taxonomy): domain Eukaryota; kingdom Metazoa; phylum Arthropoda; class Arachnida; order Uropygi; family Thelyphonidae; genus Typopeltis; species Typopeltis vanoorti. Next base: position 16,303,737 of record NC_143558.1, read on the forward strand.
TATATATATATTTAGAAATATACCTTTTTTATTTGAAAAAATAATTGCAAATGCAGTACTCCTAAAACACACTTCTAATATGTGATCCAAAGACTCGTGAAAGTAAGAAGGATTATAGATAAAGGAAACACCAAGACATAAAAAAAAACAAATAGATATAATAGCGGGATGACCTGAGACAAGGGGTAACAGTACCTTCCTATTCATTAGATTTTTCTAATTTCATAGCAGCCTTATTTCCCTTTAGAATCCGAGATCTGTGATGCAGGTATCTGGAATTCTATAGCTCACACTTAGCAAAATTCTTCTCACAATGAGCTTAATATCCGATCGTGAAACTTCGGAATTATTTGAATAAGCAAATACCGGTCTGATTGGCCAAGCGGATGGCGTATCCGCTCTCCAACCAACAGGCGGTGATTTCGTTATGCACGTGACCGCCACCATGCCGATTAGAAGCTTGTATATCTGGAGGAAAGTGTTCTAAATACGGGAAAATAAGTAAAAGAAATAAAATGCTAGATTTCCTTTATATTTATAGCTTATTCCATAGGGAAATATTAAATATTTGCATCCTTTCCATTAATATTCTTTCCCCCCATTGTCTGGTCTCCGCTAACGTAGAAAGCTAATTAAACCATCTTTGATAACACCTCGAAGCGATGAAGATTCATTTCCATTACAGCCTAGTAAATTTCAAGCGCGAATATTACGACATTCCAAGATTTAAATTAATGTCAATTTCTTTGTGATTTCGTTGTTAGTCGAATGTTAATTTCGTTACGATTTCATCGTTAATTTCGAATAAATATTTTTGACAATACTACAGTAATTCGTGTCGATTTCTTTATTTTTATAATGCCAAGCTTAGTTTAATGCTTGTTTCTTTGTGTTTAAATGCCTTCGTTGATTTCTGTAGTTGATTTATCTTTTTTAATTCGATTGTCGCATTGTCACTTTTCTTCATTTTGTTGTTGATTGTATTTCAGTTTCAGAAAATGTAATTTTTTTTTTTGAATAAAAATCTCATGTATATCAAGTTCCGTTTTTTCTAAACTCAGAGCTGTTTGATTCTCATTATCAAAACCCAAAATGACACGTGACTGTTTTATTCATATTCTGTCTTGAACAACTTCGCTTCGGCATCAAGAGGCAACTGTGTGTGTGTGTCTTTTTAACACTATCATTTCTTGTTCTTTTAGCTCCTTGACACCCCATGCTATCTAATACGGTAACACGAAAAACTGTTAATGTAATTATGATGATTAAATAAAGTCCTCATTTTTTTTATAATTGAAATCTGGTACGATTCACTTTGTACAAATAGAAAGCCCATCAAAAATTTCGTCGATTTTATTTCTTCCAATACACTTTATGTAAAACTCGAATGCTTCTAAAGAATATCCGAAATCCTTTCTTAGACACGTACCACCCTAATTCCGTTCACATTGTTTCTTTTACAATTTATCGTTGGCGAGGATTAATTTATTTCGATCGGCAATCAATTTAAGAACTTTTAAAAGGTCTACACATGCGCGCATTAAAAAACAGATGGAAACACTTCTTACCTGCCCTGTTTGATTGGTCAATCATTGGCTGTACAATTCTTCGTCTGGCGTTGATGAACCTGCATCGAAAAGAAAACAGATGTAAGAATAAAATTAAGGGGAAATAATCCAGCTGATAATCAAATTGTTTCAATCTGGGGAAGGTTAAAATAGTGCATGAAGATTCTCTCTCTCTCCCCCAACTTCTCAAACACGTAATGGGCATTGGATAACATTACAGCACTTTTATTCCTAAAAATCAGATATAATAGTTAATATCAAATTTAATCTTTATTCATTTAGTACAAATCGTTTTTCTATTTATTATTTTTTTATTATTCTTCCATTTGCAATTTATTGTTTATTTAATGACGTCACTTTTCATTGTTACTTTAGAATTTCGGCCATTTTTTTTTATCAATTTATTTGAAATTTCACTGTTAGTTTAGTATTAGCATTTTTAGTATTTTTTTTTTTTGTTAATCTTACGTAAAATTCTTCGTGTTGTTATTATTTTCTTCGCCATTCTTTGACTTAAACATACCTTTAGCTTTTAATATCAATTTTTATCATACTGACGTTCGAATAACACTAATTCCCGAGTACAATGCATTTCACCAAATATTTCTGAGTATTTCGTTAAAGTTTACACGTGACTGATATTTATTTGTTAATTTTTATCGTTACGCTGTTTCACTGGAAGTTTTGTTAATCTAAATAAATTAACATTTGGTATTTAGTTTGAATTTAGTTCTATCTTTTCCCTTTCGATGTTGAATAGTAAATTCGAAACATTTTTAAGCTGAAAATTATACCATACCAAGTTTGCTATTATTTTATTATCGATTAATATTATCTTTAACAATTATTGATAATTTGATATGTGTTTGGTCATTTTTGAATCTTTTTGACATGTAACGCACATTTTTATCATTTCATTTTAAGGCTCATATTCTTGAAGATTCATTGTTTAATTCAATTTTTATTGTGGATGACTGTCAGTCACTGAAACAATTAATTGTCAATCAATGTCAATTTCTTCTGCATTTAATTTAATAATTCTTGATGTCAATACCTTGCGCATTTAATTGGTAACTGTTTGATGTCAATTTTTTTCACATTTAATTGTTAGTTTCATTATGTCAATTTCTTTTGCATTTAACTGTTAGTTTCATTATGTCAATTTCTTTTGCATTTAATTGTTAGTTTCATTATGTCAATTTCTTTTGCATTTAATTGTTAGTTTCATTATGTCAATTTCTTTTGCATTTGGCTATTTTGACGTGAATATTTTTATCATTCACAAATTTAATTTTAATTTCTGTATCATATAACTGTTCAGTTTTATATCAATTTCTTCATTATTATTTTATCACTTTTACTTCTTTAAACTTTGCCGGGTTTTGATTAGAAATCTTTCATTTGACTGTGAATTTTAATGAAAATCATCAATGAAAATAACTGTTAAAGCTAACCTGAATTTCGTCAGCCGCATTCCACAAAATAGCACATGAGAAATGGTTATCTTTTTAAGATTTCTTATACGCCCTTATGAGAAAGCTTTCAAACAAAATCCGCTTTTATATTTTTGGTAAAAATAATGTTTTAATTCTGACGTTGTCATTCTGACGTAAGCAAAGCTGAACGCCTTAAAAGGAAGCGTTAATTCCTCACAGACAATTTTCTTACAGGTCATAAAGACGAAATTTGTTTCCTCGGTGTCAGGCCAAGGAATCGGCTATAAAACGGGCCGCCGGCAACGCAACGCAACTGTACGGAACGACTTATAATTACAGTAACGGCAACTTTCTGATTATTTAGCACGACATTTTATAGACCTCTAGATGGGGTTAACCACGTGGAAAAGAAGAGACAATCATTACAAGGTACTCATCCGAGCATGATGACCGAGTTGTAATGTGACACAGGTGGCACTACAGTCCATTAAATCTCTCATTATATTTAATGTTACCGAGCTGCTCACAGAAATGCAGGGGCCGCCACCAGTTATTTCGCCGCTCTCATTATCGCCTTTTCTTTTCTTCCTGTTGTGTACGTAGCTTTTCTCCGATTTTTTTTTTCTCTTTTAAACTCATCGGAAGATTCTCTTAATTAACATCAATGCAAAGACGTCCTGGTTGGGTCAAAGGTCAAAAAGATTCGTATCACACTTACTTAAGAAACTTCCGTACAATATTAAAATGTCCATCAAAGCTAATGGAAGAGATTGTGTGGTTATCGGTTGGTTAAAAAAAAAAGACTTCGAAAACTCAAAACCATCCTTTTTTTTTTTTTTCTTTTCTTGGCTAAGATGGATATTACTATGGAAACCGCTAATACAGCACTTGGGAAATGGACACTTTTTTTATGGTTGTATTAGCGCGAGGCACGTGTTCATTGACTTGGCAAACTTTCATTGTTTCCCCCCTGAAACTAACAATGGGCGCAGTGCATTGTGTTAGGGGGGGAGGGGGGTAAAAGCTCGTCATCCAGGCGCTTTCGCATTATGAAAGAATGGCTTTGCGGCGAAAGTGTGACTCACTCCTGTCATCCGAAATAAAAACATGTTTCGTGCATTTTACGGTGCCGTTGGCATAGTGCCAAGGGCGTTTATGAAATGTCCGTGCTGTTAAAATGTAGAATTATTTGTGTCGAATGTAAATGCCTTTCTATTCCGTATGTAAATTTATGGGCCGACAGCATCGCATTACATCTTATTTACGGAGTTTTTACTGCTCTTTAAATGCGTTTAAAGCGTCATGTCCGTTTAAATGACATCTTACATGCTTTGACTTTTAAATACAACCGTTTCGGAGAAAGTGTTCTTTTTTTTCGTCACCGCATGTACCATTATCGGTGTGACTGACGCATTATTTTATGGCTTCTGTGGTATCCGTTACGGTATGTATGTGTGTGTGTGTGTGCGCGCGCGGGCGGATGAAGGAAAAGAACCTAACCTAACCCTACACGCGCAAATATAATTATTAATTTACTGATACGCTTTCGCGGATACGATCGCCTTAGTTCCGGATCTCATCGCTAGAGGGCGCTCTCTTCTGTGACGGTATTAACTGCCATTAAGGTCACCTTACTATGTGTGGTTGCAAACCGAACCACAGTTTTCCTCTAGAAAAGATTTATATTTAATTATGAATATTATCATTTATCGTTAAGGGACAAAAATCTTTTTTCCTCGGATTTTTTAGAAGTTCAATATAGTAATTGCTCGTGGATAATTTTCTAAATCGATTTAAAAGCTATTCAAACAAAAGGATCAAAAAACAGAATTATTTAATATCCACGTATACTTAAATGTTTTCGCTCTCTTTTATGTGGATGAGAAAGAAATGATTGCGCTGCATGGCTATGAACCATGTTCGCACAACTTGTTAAATTTATGGTTCTTAGCATAAAAATTACTATTTATGGTTCTTAGCATAAATAGTAATCTTGCTAATATTATTTCCCATCCCAGAGACATCGATAAATTTGTGTAATTTAATGTCAGTTTTATTTAACAATTAATTATTATGGCGATGTCAATTTCTTTAGTGCTTTACTTTGAAATGTCATCCAATTGCTTGAACATTCGTGTTAATTTCGTTATATTTAACAAACTGTTTTCGATTTTATTTCTTCTAATGTCAATTTCTCTAAAATATCTTTCTTTTTATGTTAATTTCTCTAAACATTTTTTTATGTTAATTTATCTAAAATTTTTCTTTCAGCGTCAATTTCTCTCAAATTTCTTTCTCCTTATGTTCATTTCCCTAAAATTTCTTTCTTTAAATTTTCTTTCTTTTTATGTTCATTTCCCTAAAATTTCTTTCTTTAAATTTTCTTTCTTTTTATGTTCATTTCCCTAAATTTTCTTTCTTTTTATGTTCATTTCCCTAAAATTTCCTTCTTTTTATGTTCATTTCCCTAAAATTTCTTTCTCTAAAATTTCTTTCTTTTTATGTTCATTTCCCTAAAATTTCTTTCTTTAAATTTTCTTTCTTTTTATGTTCATTTCCCTAAAATTTCTTTCTTTAAATTTTCTTTCTTTTTATGTTCATTTCCCTAAAATTTCTTTCTTTAAATTTTCTTTCTTTTTATGTTCATTTCCCTAAAATTTCTTTCTTTAAATTTTCTTTCTTTTTATGTTCATTTCCCTAAAATTTCTTTCTTTAAATTTTCTTTCTTTTTATGTTCATTTCCCTAAAATTTCTTTCTTTAAATTTTCTTTCTTTTTATGTTCATTTCCCTAAAATTTCTTTCTTTTTATGTTCATTTCTCTCAAATTTTTTCTTTTTATGTTCATTTCTCTGAAATTCCTTTCTTTTTATGTTCATTTCTCTGAAATTCCTTTCTTTTTATGTTAATTTCTTTCTTTTAGTGTCCATTTCTCTAAACTTTCTTTCTATGTTCATTTCTTTAAAATTTCTTTCTTTTGGTATGAATTTCTCTAAAATTTCTTTCTTTTGGTGTCAATTTCTTTAACATTGATTTCTTTTGATGTCGTTCTTTCAAATGAAGTCATTTTAAGGCAATTTACATTCCTGAAACTTTGCGAACGCAATCGCATACTAACTCCGTGACAGACAAAGAAGTATATGAATGGTAATATTTAACGACTGTACAAGACTTTAAAGGAGTAGTGATGTCATCTAAGGGAATAAATCGAATAAAAAAATATCTGTTCTATGCCATTCGAAACAAAAAAAAGTAAAGTTTTATCCAGTCGGTCACCAAACCCAATATAATTTGAATAATTTTGATTTCTTAATTTCTTTAGAATTTTGTCAGTTGATTTACTATTTTACTGTTGATCTAATACATTTTTTTTCAAACTGTTGGTTAATTTCATATCAGGTGTTCTCTCTTGTTTATTTCTTTAAGTTTCCTTCTAATTTCTTCAGCATTTAACTGCTAATTTGGAACTAATTTTTAACATCATCTATCTCTTTGGAATTTAATTTCAAGCGAATAATTTCTCGCACTAATATTATCAAGATGTTGAACGTATTTTAAAGACTTCTTTCTTTAGGAATCCAAAAGAGATTTTTGACACTTAACTTCTGCGAAAATAAAGACTCCCAATAATTATAAATAATAAAAAATAAGTTGAACACTAACTGAAAATAGTCTTAATACGACTGTTATAATACTATTATATACAATTTCTTTATTATATTTTCTGGTGTAAGTATCTGTTTCTGATATATTAGTTTTGTCATTAACTCCTAAAATTTTCCTACGCCCTCTGGTGGCACTTGTGTTCAAAACGTCCTCGATATATAACGAAACAGTACAAAACTTATTTTGATTTCACAGAAGGGTTATCAAGTCAGTCAAGCCAGAAGAAAGCTGCCACGAATAAGTCCTACATACATGATGAGGCAGTGGAGTCTCCAATTTGCCAGTCTTGCCTACAGAATACTAACAACCAATATTAGTGATGGTGTCATCTATTGGGGAATCATACGCCTCGCCGACAAAAATACAAATTGCAACTGCAGCGTTGAATTTAGCAACACGAACAAGAGGGGAAGTAGAGGTTGATACCGCATTCTTCCCCCCCCCCTGCCCCATCCCCCCAAAAGTACATCACTCTTGCTAGTGGGAGACGGAGCGTAAAATATCAAAGGCATCTGTACTTTGGTAGCACATTTCTTATGTCTCTGTGATGGCCATTGTGAGCCCGACAAAAAATTACGACTTCGATGAGAAGCCATGCTAAGAAAAAAGGGAAAAAAAATGCATCTCATCACAATAACAACATTCTGTGACAGTTCTTGCCCCATCAGTGGGCATCCCCTAAGCTAGGAGAACTATTGAGCAACGAGATGACGCTCCAATATGAAGCAATAATTTATGGTAGAAGCAGATGCGGTGGAATTTCTACTAGAAGACACTCAGCCAGCTCCCTGTCAACGTTGGTGCAGCTATCATCTAGCGGGTTGCTCCTGAATCCCCATAAATCACTCCCCCAAATTGAATAGTGGCTGTTAGATCGGGTGTCAGTCCGCAAGGAAACGAAGGCCCGGGCTTATCTTTTCATAAACTAAAGACAAATTGCAGCGTCTCTGTGCCCACCTTGGGCATAAAATATGGGTTCTCATTAAAATGCTATAGGGTAGAGGAGATGGGGGGGGGGAGGAAGAGAAGAGAATTCTCAGTCTCATTTTATCTGTATCCAGTGCCCGAAGCTAGAATTTAAGCCTATTCTATCTACAACAGCGGCGTCGTGTGTACGAAGCTGTCTCTCTGTGTGTCTTTCCTTTCTTATACTTATCTCCCGCAGGTACAGAGACTCCGGTCTTGCCTCAAACTGTGAATTGTGTGGCCCACTTTTTAAAAAAACTTTCTTATCTCTCCGACAAGAGCTTCATTACCAGTAGAAGCCACGCACCACAACAAAGCCTATGAGAGGCTTATGTGATTTTGATTCCAAAGCACAAAGTGACTAGTATCATAAATACCCTAAGATTAGTTCGAGCTGATTTCCTCGGGGAGCCAATAACGGCTTGTTATACAGGCAATTTTTAATGCACCCGACTCATTACTATGCAGTTTCTGAGGCCGCACGAATTAATGAAACACTAGCTTGGAAAAGGCTTGGTGGGGGGGGGGGGGGGGGAGCAGGAGAGGGGTGATAGAAAGAAAGTGAGAGAGTAAGATGAAGGAAAAGGGGGGAGAGAGAAAGATGGGGGTTTAAGAAGTCTCAAAACTGCCACACACTCTAAGATAGGCGTTACACTTTTCAAGGAGTTCGTTAGATTAATAATAGATAAGTACGGAGGCTGAATTATGCCACGCTTCACAGAGGAAAGCGAATGCAGTGACGTGGCTACAATAGGGGCTCTTCCTCGCTTACTCTTTCGTTCTTTTCCCCCCTCGTCTCTTTACCCGCCCCCTTTCTCTGCGGGTATACATAGAGGGGTTGGCCTCTGGCTCGCACGCACACCTACCTGGGATTTCAGTGTATTGATTTTGCAATTTGTGCTCTCCCTGCCCTGAAACAAAAAAAAAAACTACAAAGGGTGCTTTAATTCAGTAGCGGGCACAGGATGACTTTTGAAGAGGGGGATGGGAGTAGAGGGAGGTTCGGAGGCAATACACAGTAGATAGAGGGGGGAATGCAAGAATGACTCTCGTGAGCTGGAAATGGCCACGAAATGTTGGTAGAGTAGAGATGAAAACGATAAAGGGTGTCTTATTCTGCCCCCTCATTCTCTTTCTGTGGTGCTCTTGGGGGTTCGGATGAGCGAGGAGGTGGAAGAGAAAAGGGATAAACGATAATGATGCCCTGATAACTCGGTGACGCGTACCACAGACATATCGAAGTGAGCGACATCTGTCGGTTAGTCGATTTAACAAACCATTTTAAGTGTGTTGGAATTCCACACGTTTAGTTGTAGTCGCTTATTAACGAGTTCTTGGACGCAAACTGAGCAACGCTTATAATAATATACTAAGCCATGAATCTCTCAGGTCTTATTCTATTTGCAATAAAGATTTGCAGTCTTTCAATTAAAGAGAAAACTGAAATTCCAATAATAAGAAAGAAAATTGACATTAATCACGTAATAGAAGAGAAATTGACATCGAAGAAACTGAAACAATAAAGATACTGATATTAATGATGACTGTTAAAAGAAATTGACATTAAACTAAAATTTCAATTAAACCAAACGAATGAGATAGAAATCAACAATGAAACAGAATAATGATGAAAGCAACAATGAAATGAACAATGAAATTGACATGAAATTAAATAACGAAAAAATTTTCATGTTCGCATTCTTAAATTTCATGTCAATTTCATTGTTCATTTCATTGTTGCTTTAATCATTATTCTGTTTCAGTTTTGATTTCTATCTCATTCGTTTGGTTTAATTGAAATTTTAGTTTAATGTCAATTTCTTTTAACAGTCATCATTAATATCGGTATCTTTATTGTTTCATTATTAATGTCAATTTCTTCACTGTTCCAGTTTCTTCGATGTCAATTTCTCTTCTATTACGTCATTAATGTCAATTTTCTTATTATATTCTATCATGTACTTAATGCAGTTTCTAATCGAATCAATATCTCTTCAGTCCTTTATTCTGAATTTAATATCAGCTTGCATACCACATCATTGTTGTGATTATTCCTTGGCGCATTGACAGTTATTAAGATAAACGTAAGCCTTACTTCTAGAAGAAAAATTTCTTTGCCAATATCTTATGTCGACAAAGATGTTTTCCCAGTACAATTGATTTTATCATGAAAAAGTGATAAATAAACCTTAAATTCAAAGATAGAATACATTTCATACGATTCTATTACGAGAGTGAGATATTTAGGAAGCTTTAAAAATATTCTTCGGTTTTGGTAAATACATCAAAATATATCTCAGTTAGTCTGGGCAAAAATTCTTTTTCCACTTTTTAATAATAAAAAAAAATGAAACGAAATTTAAACATATTTGGTTTATATAAGAACTCCCTATCAATGCTCACTATGTATATTCCTCATGCTATTAATTTATTATGAAGATTTTATTCGATAATATAACTGGAAATATCTACTCACAGAAAATGATTCTACATATTACATCAGTACCTTTTCACTTATATAAATCTAGTTAGTGTTGTTATATGAAGAATTTTTGAAACATATTGTAATGCTCAAAACTTTTATCTTGATTATCGTGAGATGCATTTTTGTCCATCTCATTCCTTTTAATTTGTAACCATTCTTTTATAGGCCTCACAAACTTAAAGATGATTTGTTCTATTCAAATAATTTTTCTGCCTACAAATTCTAAGTTAGAATTGTTTCATTCTTTCAATTACTAAGTTCCGATTCCTCATTTAAACTGCTAAGTTTTACTTCTTTCGTGATTTAATTGCTAAGATCGGCAAAAGCTGTTCTCTTAAGTCTATTTTGCGAAACGAAACACCCCCTTACATTTTTAATAACATAAATTGCAGAAAGAGGAGTAAGAAACAGATGTTGTGAATCCATTTTTTTGAATCAAGTGGGTATAATGGTGTACCAGCTTTAAAAACGGATTCATAAGCACCTCTGCGTGACATCTCACCCAGAAGGGCATGCCAGTTATCAGCAGAACATAAAAGCCATTATAATGCGCTTTTGTCACAGGCCTTACAAAAACGCTTCATACGTGCAGGTGGTATATGAACGCCACCTTTAGGGAGGAAAAAAAAGACACTTTGCTACATATGTTACAATCGAAAGTTTTCTCATTATTAGCTGCGTTATTATAACCTATCGCCACGAGGGGTCATAAGGAAAAAGGGGGTGGGGAGGAGAAAGTGTTGTGCCCGCAAGTTATGATACAGAAGTGAGGGTAGATATAACCCTTGTGTTCTATATCGCAATCACAGGGACAGGGAAAACTTGGAGCAGATGGTGTCGCCGATCTAATTGATCTCACTGACAGCCGACGGTGAGAGGAGGAAGAGGAGAGGCAGGCGGAAGATGAGGAGTCTGCGAGACGATAATGAAACTTTGATGGAGAAAATAAAAATTGCTACTTCATAACTGCATCGCAGATGTCGTTAATGGATAGTAATAAGTATTCATCCGCCTACGGCTGGACAAGCTGACGGTGAGCTTCCCTGTTTCATCCTGGTGTCCTACAGGAAAGCCGTTTTTACAGGGGCGGTCGTGGAGCAGAAGGTTATAGACGGCGAAAAATATGAATCTGTTCGAAGTTTTATTATTCGGTTTTTCGTAAGAGAAAGAACGAACGATAAAGAGAAAGAAAGAAAATGTTCAATAAAAATATACATACGGAAATGCAGTGCTTAGACAACGTATAATTTGTCTCAGTTAAACAATTAAAACTAGTTGTACAAATTGCCTCAACGAAGATACAAAATTGTCAGAAATTTGAATTTTTACAATTTTAAAGATTACTTATTTGAAATTGAGTTAAATTCGTAATTTTTTCAAATTTTAATCGGAAAGAACATGGATTTTAAGACTCGTGATTAAAATGTTTAGAATGAAATGTAAAATTCGAAATAAATTTTAGAATTTTATTAGAAATAGAATTTTTAAAATTTGAACGGGATTGGATTCTTACGACGGATGTAGTCTAGTTTGCTTGATATTAACACTATAAGTGTATATTACCTGTTAATTGCGTATGTGTTCTTGGGCCAGTTTGCCTGTTTTATGGATGGAACTGTATGAGATTCGCTTAGTCACCTTCTGCCGAAAAACCTTTGAAAGTTTTTCGCGTGTTAGATGAGACTCAGACCGGATCTTTCCAACCGATGAACAAACTCGCGTCGTCCTTACTAATGCAACGCATTCTTAGGAATCTTGTATTATTATTAAATGACTTAGAATTTGAATTATTGAGAACTTTTGACAATTATAAAGTATTTGCATTCACTTTTAGAATTGGGATTTTTTAGAGTGTGAATGAAAAATAATTCGCAGGCTTTCATGAATTGTTATTAAAATATTCAGAATGAGAATTAACATTTTTAGAATTAGAAATTATTTTGCTATAAATAATTTTTAGAAATTGAATTAGCGAGAATTTTGCTATAAATGATTTTTAGAAATAGAATTAGCAATTTTTTTGCTATAAATGATTTTTAGAAATAGAATTATGAAGAATTTTGCTATAAATGATTTTTAGAAATAGAATTATGAAGAATTTTGCTATAAATGATTTTTAGAAATAGAATTAGGAAGAATTTCGCTATAAATGATTTTTAGAAATAGAATTATGAAGAATTTCGCTATAAATGATTTTTAGAAATAGAATTAGGAAGAATTTTGCTATAAATGATTTTTAGAAATAGAATTAGGAAGAATTTCGCTATAAATGATTTTTAGAAATAGAATTAGGAAGAATTTTGCTATAAATGATTTTTAGAAATAGAATTAGGAAGAATTTTGCTATAAATGATTTTTAGAAATAGAATTAGGAAGAATTTTGCTATAAATGATTTTTAGAAATAGAATTAGGAAGAATTTTACTATAAATGATTTTTAGTAATAAAATTTAAAAGAATTTTGCTATAAAAAGGGTTTTTTTTTTTAGAATTAGTAATTTTAGAATTTAAGTTCTGAAGAATCCTTAAGAATGATTTGGTTTTTAGAAAAAATCATGATTAGTTATTAAATTATAAAGAATAAGATTAGGAAAAAATCTTAAGATTGTTAATCAATCTTGCTGTTAGAATATTTAAAATTAGAATTGATTAATCACATTGCTTTGAAAATTTACTGATTCATAAAATTCATAATAATTGTTTAACCAAAAGTATTTGAAAATTGCAGAATATAAAAAAAAAATCAATTTTTTTTCATCTACATGACAACAGCAATCTGGTTGAATAAATTTCGGCGAAATTTCGTATTTTGGGGCCGCTACTGAAATTTGCTGATTTCAATCTAGGTTTAAATTCATTGATTCAAAGTCTAGTTGCCCATTCGCGTATTTCAGAAGTGCTTTAACTGCGTAGGTTTTAATAAAATGGAGTATTTGGGAGTCCTCTAAAATCAACTGACATATTTTAATTCATTCACATTTAATAGTTGGAAGACCTGTGATTATATATAAAAAAGAAGCATATAAGCACAGTTGGATTCGATATTGCTATTAAAACTCAAATCTTATTAACAAGAAGAATCATGTCCATTAAACTGGTCGGTCTGAGGTGTTCTCGAAATGGGTAGAAATCATATGACCCTAATATTCGTAACTAACCACGATGTAAAATCATTTTTTGTAGCAACTTTAATCCAAGGTGTGAATAAATTTATTATTAAAATTTGAATGTTCGGCATTAAAATTAGAAAAAATTATGAACGTTTTAAAATTGTTTTCAATTGTATTTTTTAGTTCATTATTGTCTATTATTAAAATGTCTTCATGAAATTTGCTCTGATTGGTCGGATTTTTAGAATCCTAAGAAGCTTATAAGGAACTTTGGGTTGTTCAAAATAGAAAATGAATCCGAATCTACAGATGGATATCAAATTAAATCGGACCTGGGGCACAGGTATAAAACGCAACATCTTATTAACAAGAAGAATCCAATCTATTGAAAAAAAAAGGGATGCATTCCTGTTTCTCGGGACATTCGCTGAGCATTCATCCCGTGGGTGAACTGTAATGTCTTTTCTAAACGCTCACCCATGTTTGACAGTAGAATTCATCTAAAAACTGCAGACGGATTACAAGAGATGGACTACAGAGATAATGTCAACACACGCGCACACACACACTCCTCCTTAGAGTAGAGTTCGGTCTTTACTTAATAATACCTCGTGAGCGTTTAAAAATAGGATTTTTTTTTTTGCTATCATAAAAATCGATGGAGTAATGTTGAAGGTAATAGAAAGGGCAAAAAAATATAATTTTAGAAACAATATATCGCGTTAGGGATTGGAAAATTGCTTCGGAGTTATTAATAGGATTGTTTATTGCAATGCAAAAGAGGATGCTGGGGTGTGGACGAGGGAAAACAAATGAACGTCGAACGAAGCTTATTTCATATCAACTCGCTGTTATTAACGGGATGGAAAATAAATTAGGAAATTATTTTTTTCTTGCTTCAAATTCGTATCACAGTTTGTTACTTTTGTTTTCTTTCATGTTTTCATTTTACAATGCATTCTCTCTCTCTCTCTCTCTCTCTCTCTCTCTCTGCGCATTTTCATGATTTCTTCAACAACAATTGTTCTTGTTGGATTACTGCTAAAACCACTTATCCAACAAGAAGTTTGGGATAATCCCAATCTTTTCTTTTACTTAATCTTCTACCTCACGAATCTTACTGTTGCATTTTATCAATCTCCGTCTCAATATTTTTTTAATTTATAAATCTTACTATTCCGAGTTTCCTGTTTTATAAATAATAACCACTGGAGTTCTTTTGGATTGTACGAATTAAAATTCTCGTGGTTTTTATGCGTATTAGCCTTAGAAATTAATAGACTGGAGTGTTCTTAGATTTTATGAATTTAGCCTTAAGATTCTTACATTTAACTTATGTTGGCTTTAAGATTCTTACAATTCGTGGATGTTAGCCTTATAATTCTTATTTCGTGAATATTAGCCTTCTAATTTCTCGTAGTTCATGAACTTTAGCCTTTAAATTCGTACATTTCATAAAATCTGACCTTAAGGATCATGAACTCAATATCATTAATATTCGCTTTAAGTCTTCTTGCATTTATACGTGTTAGCCTTAATTTTTTACATTTCTTAAAATCTGACCTTACGATTCCTGAATTCAATTAATACCATTAATATTAGCCTTAATCCTGCTTTCATTTTATAACTGTTAGCCTAACTTTTCTTACATTTCATAAATGTTAGCTCTAAGTTTTCTTGAATTTCATTAATGATGGCTCTAATTTTTCTAGCATATCATAAATCTTAGCCTTAATCATTCTTATATTAAATCCATTTTAGCCTTTGAATTCATGATTATTTTAATCTTAACCTTTTTCAAAATTTTATTTTCGTAAATTTTCGCAAAACTAATTTTTAGAAAGGGGGGGGACAGTGTTGAAAACTGAAACTAGTCCTCCCTAGAGTATACTAAAACATCTCATTTGAAGGGCTGGTGGCTGTGTTTTCAGGTTCTCTTTACCCCCCCCTTTAAACTTTCCTCCCCCCGTTCCAAATCACCTAGTTGGACCTGCGGCAGGAGGTGCAGCTGCTTATCTCGTGCTTTCCGACAATACGGGGGTCTGTTGTACCTAACAAGAGCTATCTCCATGGCAACAGCAGAATCACTTAGAGTAATGTGCCATGGCTCCACCCGTGGTCACAGCAGGCTTATTTTATGGCTATCCAGGGAGCTCCGAAGTTATTTTTCATAATTTGGAGCTGATGTCAGTAATCGGTAATTGCAGGCTGCAAGTATTGATTTTGTAGTTCGCAGTCCCGTGGGGAGATGAGGACGGCCGGGCTGTGGTCTTAGTCCGCCGTCTGCTGGCCAGGATTGATGGCTAGCCGGAGATGTACCTAAGGTCACAGTTAGCTTGCTACCGCCATCCACAGTGACAGGGCGAAAGCCACTTGCTCCCTCGTGGTAGAGATGCAGAGTTTTCAGTTAGGAGACTGTCTTGGATTCGGGATTACTGCGCCAGAGCAGCAACAAAGAGCGAAAAAAATATTTTTTAAAGGCAAGAAAAGTTCAGGAACGTCCTTGCTCAACCAGCATATATTGAAACCATCATTTCAAATGGTTCTTAAAGCAGCTATTGCAATTTCTCATTCACGACTGGGGGGGGGGGGGGATTTAAGTCGAGCTTTTCTTTTGTTTTTCATCTGAGAGCTTTGTGGTTTATCGTAATCCTTTCATTGCATATATTTAGCAAAGAAAGCAAAACAAAGCCTAAGATATGCGCTACATTTGACTGATATGAGTAATAAATGTATTATTAATTTGAGGAAATCTATAAACTTATAGCTTTCCTCACGCTAATAAAAGAATATCTTTCCTGGTGCTTGATTATGAGTACAGAACAATGAAAAGAGGTCCGTGTTGGTTATATGTTGGGAATCGTCCGAATAGTGGTATTCGCAAGAGCCAAAACATCTACTGTACTTTAAACTAGCAGACATGCTGGTTGCAGAGCAAAAAAAAACTCTCAGAGACACGTTCTATAGAGACATACTGAACAATACGGCAAATCTACTCCGCTGAATTCATAGAATAATGAAGACTTCGGGTTTTTATTATTCTTAGAGCTTCGCAGAATGCAATTCTATGAAGCTGGATAATATGCAAGCAAGTTAAGTTCCATTATGCACATGATCCTTCGCAAACACTTAAATAAAAAGAAATATAAACTCGGGTAAAATAAATTCCTAAATCGATTTGGCTATTTCTGGGTGTTCAAACTTGTAGTTTGAAGTTGTAAAAAAATCGTATCACTTTCATTCAGTTGAAAAGTCGAACATTCGAATCTTACCTAGGTCTTTCTAATCAAATAATATCGTTGATATCACCTAAACTACGGAAGCCCCCCCCCATGCAAAGACATGGCTTTGTTAATTTTGTATTTATGTGGCGTCATCTGAGAGATACTTGCAAATTCATTCAGTTGAAAAGTCGAACATTCGAATCCTACCTAGGTCTTTCTAGTCAAATAATATCATTGATGTCGCCTAAGCTACGGAAGCTCTCTCTATGAAAAGACATGCACTTTGTTAATTTCGTATTTATGTGGCGTCGTCTGGGAGATACTTGCAAATTTATTCATTTGAAAAGTCGAACATTCGAACCTACGTCTTTCTAGTCAAATAATATCGTTGATATCACCTAAACTACGGAAGCCCCCCCCTATGCAAAGACATGGCTTTGTTAATTTCGTATTTATGTGGCGTCGTCTGGGAGATACTTGCAAATTTCTGTTTCTAGACTTGAGACAACTCAAACTGTTCTTTTATATATGCTGCTAATCAATACTGTAGAAAAGTTATCCCTTTTTTTACAGCTCTGAGAAAAAGATGGGATATAAAATCAACTGATAATTTTAAATAAACAACTTTTGAGAACTCAAATTCCACCTAGCTTTTCTATTTCTATTCTTCCTTATTATGTCTCAGCTTTTAAGTAGTTCAAATGCAATGCGTGCTTTCTTATCCTAGTTTAGAAAAACAGTTCAAAGATCAAGTATTTCCTTATTCTTTTTATCTTTTATTCGATTTTAGAAAACAAATCGTTCAATGTTCAGATCATTTTCTATTTTCACTCATTGATCATTGAAAAAAAAAAAGGAAAATCCACTATTAATCTCAGTTCTTTCTTTTATTCTCCAATCGAAATATAGAACCGCATGCAACCCAAACTGATGGACAAGTTTTACCCAAACAATCAAATTTCTCGCAACAGTTTTACGAAATTATTTTGAACTCTTGTACGTTCAACAAAATGGACTTCGAAGACGGTGATTGTTTACCACCTCCTTCGACTGCTTTGTACATCTGCCCTTCCGTCTGTCGACCAAAAACATCATTCACTGTCCACGATAGAGGAAATAGCAAGAAAAGATTGGAAAGGGGAAATGAACGAAGAGAGAGAGAAATCTGGAAAAAGGGGTTCTTAATGTGCTACTAAACCAAGCCAAGCAGTAAACACATAAATATGACCATTGACGTGCGCGCGCAAGTTACAGACTCCGCCTACTCTAGCAGTGATAGCACCTTGCAGTAAAATCCGTGTATGTGGATGGGTTTTTCGTCATCCTATCTAAGGAAGTGGGGAATTCGGTAGTTAAGCCTTTTAGGTCTATCTCTTCCTCATCCTCCTACTTCCTCTACAGATGCACTTATCTTCGTGGAGAGCCCCCCCCCCTTTAACAAGTGTGGTCCACCTGTCTCTTTTCGGAGTTTATCATACTCGGCAGGATGTTTAAGAAACAGGAAGAAGAGCCGGCTTTTTTTTTCCTTCGTTTTCCCCCCACTTTAATCCCTAACCCCCCAGACTACCTGGTGTGGCTATGCTCATGCACCAACTCGATTTCCGGCCCAGCCAGCTGACTCGACGCCCGCCTCCTTTGTCACCTGCCTAAGCTAACTGATTACCTCTACCTGTCAAGGCCTATGCCCGCAGCCAATCGAACTATCGATTAGACCGCCTGCCGTGTATTTCTAGCAGCTCCTAGGGAGGTACGACCAACCTCCGCTTATACGGTGATTAGGAGTGGATTGGAGAAGCTACGGACCATGTGGTCATCGAAGTACACGGGATTTAAGTGGTCACTAACATTACAACTATTCCATCTTAGAGTTGTGTTAAACAACATTTTCGTAAGATCTTAAGTCAAGATTGAATTCGAATCTGTTTTATTGTTTAAATAATGTATTTTGCTCTCTAATCATTCTCATTTAGTTTCCTATTCGTCTATAATTGGAAATAGGCTAATTCTCTAATTGGAAATTTAGCCCAGGCTATGTACCTCGGATCCACTTTTCATTTGTAACAGGTCTAGGCTAAATTATGTGAATGTAAATTAGCCTCATCAAATAATTCAATTAATTCAAATTTTATCTCTTTTGTGTCTTTTTCCCCTCTTCTATAATGCATAACGTGTTATATCACAAAAAAAAAAAAAAAACAGATCAGGAAATTATCATCTACATTAACCATCCATCTTTCAGGACCAAAACTAAAATTCTACAATCATCGGAAAGAACATTATAAGGAAGTTCTGGAAAATTTTATTCAAAAGGCAAAAATCTGGAATTATTAAATTCCTGAAGGAAGCGGAAGTTCTAAAAAAAATATAAGGGAAAATTTTTAATGTTTTTATAGATGTAATTTAGATAAGGTAACATAAACTAGTAATACAATTTCTAGTCAAATCTTATATTTGATTACAATACTAGAGTCTGACTAGTCAGACTATATCAAATGGTAATAAATTTGAAAGGCTAACAAGTTAACTGCTAAGTAATAAAGGCTAACAAGTTAACTGATAAGTACTAAAAGCTAACAAGTTAACTGATAAGTTCTAAAGGCTAACGAGTTAACTAATAAGTTCTAAAGGCTAACTTGTTAGCCTTTAGTACTTATCAGTTAACTGCCAGTTAAGTACCTTTAGTACTTGACAGTTAACTGCCAAGTACTAAAGGCTAACAAGTTAGATGCTAAGTACTAAAGGCTAACAATGTAAATGTCAGCGAGGCTAACAAATTAAGTGGTAACAATTTCTAAAGGCTAACAAAATTAAAATGTTAGGGAACATCTACGTAAGGTTAATAATTTAAATGTCTACGAAGTTCTAAAGACTAACATTTGAATCTGATAAAATTCCAAAGCTGATTCGAATGTTGACAAAATTTCAAAGCTAAGATGTAAATTTTTACAAAATTCTAAAGGCTAAAGTGCAAATGTTGAACATTTTACATTTAGTTTCACAAAATTGCAAACGTTGACAGAATTTTTCAGCCTCACAACATCGATTGGGAACTGTTTTAGTTTACAGTTCTTGCACTATTTTGAATCATATCAACAGAGCATCGAAACAGCCGATTATTTAAAAAAAAAAAAAAAACATTCTCAATCTGTAAAATCGAAAGTTTCTCAGCATGTTTGTATGTCATCACTTTCACTCAATGTTGCAGGCAGGGATCTGTCTCTCAGAAGACCCCGAGGGGGGAGTACAATGTGTAAAATAGGATGGCTTTATTGTACTTGGTCACTAGATCCTAAACAGAAGACGCTATGGACTGTTCTGACATTGATGGATTGCATCCATTGTAATACAATTGAGAAGGATTTCTTTTTGCATCACTCCCATACTGGTGCTGCCCTCTAGCGGAATACAGTAAACACGAAACGTAGAAAATTCCAGTTTGTATGAATTGTGGACAAATGAATAAAGCAAACGATACTTTTTTATTTGAAAGCTAAACACTTAGCTGCCCCCCCCTCTTCTTTTCACGGTTGTATAACTACACTACTGTACAGAAATAATCTCTTTAAGAGATACGGTCGTTTCAGTAGAGCGACATCACTTCTAAACAGCTGGGTGTTTGTCCTACGAATTAGATCCATCTTCCAACAGGTCCGAGGTACAATGCGCTACAGAAACAGCGAGCCATTATTGCAACTGGTCACGATATGAACAACAGAGCGGCTACCGCACACACATTTTCAGACATTGACGGATTACTTGCAATGTGGTGCGTTAATGTATTTGTTGGGATACAACAAACTAGCCATACACACTAGAAAAGGAATATTTGCTTTTGCTCCATTCTTTTGCAGCCAACAGTTTGTAGTTGCTTTTCTGTATCATATCTTTAAGAAGGATCTGCTAATGTTCTGCAGTAATGTCTTCTAGCACACGATACGGTAGGAAACAGAATAGATGAAATAAAAAAAGAAATAAATGATACCTTACAATGCTAACGAATGTTAGGCAAACAACTAACGGCAAATAAACATTATTAAGGCTATTTTAAGGCTAAAATAAAACCAATAATTTAAAAAAAGGCAAAAAAGGCTAATTTTAATAATAATCAGTAGGCTAAAAGGAAATAATCAAAAATTTGGGAGGCTAATTTAAACTGTAACACAAATTCGAGGCTAAAGGATAAAAGGAAAAAGATCAACAAAATTTCGAATGGCTGATTTAACTGGTATATATATATATATATTTGTGTGTAAATTGTATCGACTCTAAGAGTATCTTTAGATGGAGGAATTGATGAAAAAGGTCTTGATCCCATCACATCTTGCGAATTAGGGCAGCGATGAAATTCATACTATTATTCAGTAATTAAACATGCAGATTTTTTAGCGTCTTTGGTCCAGGTTTGTAGCCAGAGTAGCTTACTCAAGGTCTATAACGGTTCAGCTAAGAAAAGGTCAGATTTTAATATAGGCAGCAAAGGCGGCCGCTATAGTCGATTGTTTGTACTTGTCCCTCATCCTTACTTGAGTTAAGGGTTTACTTGAAAAACTCATCGAGCATTGTGGGAAAGACGCAAGATTTTCAATATAGGATTGCATCATCGTATGTCTGTGAAGTGAACTTTATGTAGGATGTCACAGCATGACTTTCGTGCAATCGGAACGTTGAAATGTGGCCTCTTATCATCCAGCCAAGGTACTGTAGGTTGAACAAGTGCTCGTTGAGGAGATTACCATCCGAGAGACGGAGATTGGGTGATTCAAATACACCCGCTGCTTTCAAGTTATATCCTCCATAAAGGCACCTACTAGAAGGACAATGAATTTTTTTTTTCATTGCCCTTCTAGTAGGTGCCTAGTTGAACAGTCTTTCTGCCTATTATGACATGACAATTCAAAACAAAATCGTTTCCTATTTAGCGAAAACAGATGCCCAATAGGTTTATAAGATTTCTTAACTAACTCAATATGACAATTGCATGTTAGCAATATACGCCAAGCATTAGGCAGCTTGCGTATATAATAGTAAGTATTATGGTTGGAATGTGCTGCTATCTAGAGGATGTTTGCGGAAGCTGAGCATGACATCCAAAACATCGAAGCACTTTCTTATGTTATACAAAGTATAGTATTCAACAAAAATATGGGTGATTCCCATTTCACTTTACGCACGTACACATTCATATTAACGTTCCTATCATAGCTGGAAACCATCTTTTCAAATAATTTTTCGGAATTTATAAAAACTTCATCCAATTTTGTTTGTTCGTTTCTGAGAGAGAGAGACGGTGTGTGTGTGTGTGTGTGTGTGTGTGCGCGCGCGCGCGTGCTATTTGAGTCCTGCACACTACTGACGCTTAGTTACCTTAACATCCTCCTCAATATGCAGACGGTGATTTTACATACAAATTCGGTGCTATTTTAGCATTCTATATAAACAGGCTTTCTTCATATAGCCAGGATTTAAAGACATACCTATTACAAGAAAGATAACCTGATAGAAATAGTACATGTATAGAAACGTGTTCTTTCATAACTTGAAAAACACTTCACCTAGTGTTAAGCTGGTGAAATAGACTAAAAACTATTCTAACGATAAAAGATTTTTACATGAGAAATTAAAAGGATAGTTGCACACAGTCGACTATCGCTCCACCTAGTATGAAGTTGGTGAAACAGACGAACGATAAAAGATTTTAACATGAGAAATTAAAAGGATAGTTGTACACAGTCAACTATCGCTCCACCTAGTGTTAAGTTAGTGAAACAGACTAACGATAAAAGATTTTTACATGAGAAATTGCACACAGCCGACTATCGCTCCACCTGGTGTTAAGTTGGTGAAACAGACGAACGATAAAAGATTTTTACATGAGAAATTAAAAGGATAGTTGCACACAGTCGACTATCGCTCCACCTAGTGTTAAGTTAGTGAAACAGACTAACGATAAAAGATTTTTACATGAGAAATTGCACACAGCCGACTATCGCTCCACCTAGTGTTAAGTTGGTGAAACAGACGAACGATAAAAGATTTTCATCTGAAAAATTAAAATGATATTTGCACACAGTCGACTATCGCTCCATCTGGCGTTAGATTCGAGTACTACGCGAGATACAGTCTTAAGCAGAAAATTCAACAGATCGCCGCGTAGATCCCAATTCGGATTCTCGGGCTATCCGAAGAACAATACAATTCATCGAGTGAGGGAGCCGAGATTGGGTGGAACATTTAAGAATGGGAGCGCAAACACTGCAGAACTTGATTTGCTCGAGTAAATGCAGTGGCACGACTTGGGCGGGAGATAGGAGATGATGAAGCCTTTAGCAAACACAACGGTCAACTGGAAGCAGTATCGCTGGTGTGCAGACACGCAAAGCGTCGATGCTACGGACAAGATAACGGGCAAGCGGGGAGCTGTTTCCGGCCAGATCCCAACTCGCAACGTCTGGAGGTGTTATTGTCTTTTTCTCAGCAATGTTCCGTTCGCCTCCTCGTGCAACACCTGTTCCCAAGCCTCATACATTCCAGATGAGAAGAGACGCAGTTTCACCCGGAGAAACGCCATGAAATTTTTATGACAAAATATTGTATGCAATCAAATAATTCATACGCATTCCTCGCGATACGGAGCACGGCCATCTATTATTTAACAGCCGCCATGGCATCGTCGACAGTTGGCCGCGGCTTGCAGACCCGCCAAATGTCATCTGCCGCAGTCCGCAGGCGAGCACTGAAGAAGTTTGCGGACTCGCATGATGTCGTTAACGAAGACAGGAGTGTCACAGGGTTGTTTTAGGTTAGTGGAGGAAAGTGAGTTGGGGATAGCACGGAGAGAGAGAAGGTTAGGGAGGTTTGATGACACCAGGAAAAAAAAAAAAAAAAAACGAAATCTTGCTGGCGAGCAAATCGAGTGTGAAAAGCTAGTTTTTGTTAGTCTAAAGTCAATTTTGAACATTTCTCCTTCTTTTAACTTAAGATAGTTACTGTTTTTTGATATCCCTAGCTCCTTCTTTAATCTTAGAGTAAATAACTTACGCTGAAAGCATTAAAAACTTAATTATTTTAATCTTAGTTCTTAATTCTATTTAGTGACGCTTCAAGAAGTATTTAAGCAGTCTTCTTCAGGTAGACATAACCGCAGAAAGGAATTAAGTTTATTTTGCATTTCTAAACACGTCATTACACGGATTCCCAAACACCTGACACGTGATGATTCTTTGAATTCTTTGATCGTGGATCCTACAAAATCTAAATAAATATAAAAAAATTGGGTTTATGTTGAAAATACAGGAAAGAACGCCCGTTCAAAACATAAACTGACATCAACTGGTACCATTAAAGAGACCGTTATGAATGCCAAGAGTTTGTTTATCCAGAATGCATGTTTAAATCTCTAGTGTACAGGCATTACGTTTGCTATACGAAGTACGCAAAAAAAAAAAAAAAAATCTACACTCAGATTATTAATCGTAATTTGAACTTACTGGAGTCTGTCATTGATTCAACAACATAGTGGTTAATGACAACACCCTTTAAGGAGAAATATCTGGCCTAGAATGCACACAATTATAAACAAGATATAGTTGGCCAAACTTCAGGGTGGTCGTCTCACACCGGGAGGTGAAAATCATTTGTCATTAAGGCGGTGACAAACATCCAGTTGGATTCAAACCCATTTGACTTGATCATCTTAATAAAGACTGTTTGGGTTGGTTTTCATTATAAATTCAACTGGTTGTTGAGAATTACGGCCAAAAGGAACTCAGGCTACGAGGTTGGCATTGTTGAATTCAAGCTAATATATTAAAGAGGGATTAGAAATATCCGTTGATATTGTCTATAATATTTTTATACTCAGTGTGCATCAAGGATGACCTTTGGTTTCAATCCCGTCTAGGAAGTGAAGTACCTTTATAAGAATCTTTCATCGGAACCTTTTTTTTTTCTATTTTGAGAGATGGAAAACCCTGACACCTCCGTCTGAGATCGACTAACAAAAAACTACAAGAATTAACCACACCATCCAGCTGATTTCGTTTTTGAATGTCTGCATGCTACGTACCAGCATAAAATAGTCAAATCAGGCATAAAATTTACGTTTATTAAAATGCAACAAAATGGCATTAATACTGTTGTTCTGTGATCTCACGTCCAGCTTTAATTCCTAATATTTTACATAACCATCTTGATACAAAAATACTTCGTATATTTTTTCATCAGCGATTAGTCTATTTAGTTACGTTGAAAATATCAACCAGTTCAAAACCAGTTTACTTTTGTCTTTGGAGCTAAAACATATAAGAATTTGCTATTTACCAATAAGATAAACTTATCACGACTTAAAGAATTGAAATTTTAGTAGAAAATTTTGGATAATTGAAATTTTAGTGAAAAAATTCTAAAGAATTAAAATGTTAGTAGAAAAATTCTAAAGAATACAAATTTTAGTAGAGAAATTCTAAAAAATAGAAATTTTAGTAGAGAAATTCTAAAAAATAGAAATTTTAGTAGAAAAATTCTAAAGAATAGAAATTTTAGTAGAGAAATTCTAAAAAATAGAAATTTTAGTAGAAAAATTCTAAAGAATAGAAATTTTAGTAGAGAAATTCTAAAGAATAGAAATTTTAGTAGAGAAATTCTAAAGAATAGAAATTTTAGTAGAGAAATTCTAAAGAATTAAAATTTTAGTAGAAAAATTCTAAAGAATAGAAATTTTAGTAGAAAAATTCTAAAGAATTAAAATTTTAGTAGAGAAATTCTAAAGAATTGAAATTTTAGTGGAAAAATCCTCTAAATATAAATTTATTATTCTGAATAAAAGTGAATGTCATCAAAAATGACCGATTTTTTTCTTACTAAAATATTAATCGTGCATATTTAGTATATTATAGAGAAATAATCTCAAGCTGCATAGGGGAGGGTGGATAGTTCTTATTTCATCAGAGGAGAAGTCATTTCGGAATGCCTTAAATACATGAATAACTTGTGACATTAATACTACATCGGAGCTCCACAGTAAGGAAGTTTTGTACGCTTTCTCACATGTCTAAGGGTAATCCAAAACCCCACTTTGTTCGCCCACAATTAAGGGTTTTATTCGCCTTCCTCCTCTTTCCCGTTCCTTGCTTAATGGGCAAGTTAAGAATGCGACAGGTAATAAGGCAGGGAAGAGACTCGTGGATGGTCGGTAATTCAATTTTTGAAAGCCGTCTTAACTAAGCACCACGCGATTAGATGTACCCTCCCTTCCCCTCCCCCCCATCCTCCTTCATCCCTTTTCCCTCCTTAAGATGATCAACTTTTGACGAGCGGTAACAAGTTTACCGAATTTGTGACAAAACACAGACTGGCATGGCGCTTACAACAACACGCACTAAGTGAATTTAAGCCGCCACGTTAGAGCCAATTAAGAAGCACGCGCAATAGTGGACCGGGGTGGACGTGGAGCTGTCAAGTCGGGTAGTTTGTTAAACAACACAGAAAATAATCTCCATCGAGACAACGTCGATATTTTTAAATCTGCCTTGGAAAACGTTGAAGTGGCAGGCTACAATACGTCAACCCACCTCCAATTAACGCAGTTCGCTTTCTCCCCCGGGGGGGCGGAGTATTGAGATAGTGGAGGGCTTCATCTCCTCATCAACCATACGAGTTTAGCTGTGGAATAATTGAGAATTTAGTTACGAAATTATCTGCCGTGTATGTCACAAAAACTCCAACTTGATAACCCATGTGTGAGAGAGACAAGTCAAGTTAGCAGAATAAAATGTATTTTCGACTAGTTTAGACAACCCCCTCCTCTGTATTTATTCATATGTCACCGCCATACCTATAAATGCTTCTTTAAATGGTAAGTCTTTGGAATGGTGTTTTATATTGGACTTCATTCAAAAGCGATGAAACAAATTAAACTCAAAGAACAGTTTGTGATTAACATAATACACTGCAAGAATGCTAGCTTGTCTTAGTAACAAAATCTCTCTCTTTAATGTCAAGAGAATATGATCTTAAAAATATTCGTAGTCGAAGAATAACAAAACATATTATTCTTATCATGGCTTAAACTGTTTTTAAAATCCCGCTTATGGGATTTTGAAATTTTGTGTGTTTTTTAAACGGCACAGTTTAGATGCCTAGCAGATACGAATAAATAAAGTAAAAAAAAATCTGAAAAATAAAAATCTGAACTATGCAAAGTAAACGTTACACTTTATCCAGCTTAGATAAGTAAAATTACACCTAAATGTTTCAAGAATATTTTAAAAATTGGCAAAATTCCACCCACGAGATTAGTTATTCGAAACTGACAGCATATATCCGAAACTTAAAAAATATGAATGATATTTACATTTTTTTTCATAAGCCACGAAACTATTCATGATACTCACAAAATTCTGTGAATATTACAAAAAATATTCATAATGTCAATGAAATTCTGATTGTGAGACAAAAATATTAATGCTAGTGACAAAATTCTGTCAGATAGAAACAAAACATTCATGATACTAAAAAAAATAGTCCATGAGACAAAAATATTCATAAAATATTCTAAATGCTGATACTTCTTTTATTAAAAGACAAAAATATTCATGATTCTGAAAAAAAAAATTCTATCCATGCGATGAAAGTTTTATCAGAACAAAATTCTGTACATGAGACAAAATTATTAATGATGTTGACAAAATATTCATGAAGTTGACAAAATTCTATCCATGAGACAAAAAGTATTCAAGATATAGACGCAATACTATGCGCGATACATTTAATTGTATAAAACCACTATAATTATTGAACCCAGAATAAAGAATTTAATTACAACTATCCCGAAAGGCTGTTATTATAGTATAATGTTTATCTTTTTCTCTGTTATTCAAGCTTTGAAGTACATGAGTGCGTTTATTAAAGATCTTCAAGCCTTTAAATTGTGTATAGAATTTCTCCTGCCTCCATGCTGTTGACTGGCTTCAAACGAGCAGAAGATTTTGTCCATAAAGGCAGAAGAAGAAGATGAGGGATCCCTGCCAGTCGTATCTGCTATCTACGCTGTAAAGGATGTGGTGAACGTTCACACTGCCCAAATCCATGGTGATACACGAGTATTAAGAAGACGCCCAGCTACTGTAATGACATTAAATATATTCGATACGTAAAAGAGTGCATCTCCATGACTGACTGCATGGTAGCGATGTAAATATAAAGGGGGTGGGCTTTGTAGAAATGGTCTTGATATGGTAGAGTGGGATTTAAGGGGACTTCGTTTTATATCAGGGTCACATAGAAAAGTGCATTTTAATTTGACTGGATGTGCACTTGAACGTCGAGAAGAGATTAATGTATACGAGAAAAATCAATTGTTGTCGAGATTATGTCATTAATGTACATTTCCACAGTAGTGCTCGGCCAGCTCGCAGCAGATTTCCAGGGTAGCGCACGCACGTGAAATGAAAGATAAGTTTTGATAACGGCGACGTCTAATGTCGTCTGGAATAAGAGCGTACTGGGAAGGAAAGGAATTAATACATGTTTCGGTACATTTATTAGAGAGCCGTAAGGGGGGTGGTGATTGATGTTGGCCTTCATCCTGGCTTACGGAGAAATTTTACATTTTGAACTCGCAGAGGAGATCCAAAAGTTTCAAGAAATAAGCGCACAATTAATTTGCATGATGGACTTCTCTAATAAAAGTCCACCGCAAATGCATCAGCACTTTTCTTTCGGCGATCTTTGTTATTTCGGAAAATTTTATTTATTTAAATATTTCGTCAATTGACGTAATTCTAGCTGTGAAAAAGTATATCCTGGCAAAATGTGTCTATGAAATTGATTAAAGATTATTTTTGAAATGGACAAAAAACTGTATTCTTGAAATCGACAGAATATTAGCCATGAAATTGACAAAAATTATATAAGTGAAATTGACAAGAAAACTCTATCCATGAAACTGACAAAAACTATAATTGAAACTGACAAAACTATTCATGAAATTGACAAGAAAACTCTAGCCATGAAACTGACAAAAACTATAAGTGAAAGTGACAAAAACTATAATTGAAATTGACAAGAAAACTCTATCCATGAAACTGACAAAAACTATATAAGTGAAAGTGACAAAAACTATAATTGAAATTGACAAGAAAACTCTATCCATGAAACTGACAAAAACTATAAGTGAAACTGACAAAACTATTCATGAAAGTGACAAAAACTGACAAACACTATTCATGAAATTGACAAGAAAACTCTATCCATGAAAATGACAAAAACTATATAAGTGAAAATGACAAAAACTAACAAAACTATTCGTGAATAGTTTTGTCAGTTTTTGTCAGTTTCACTTATATAGTTTTTGTCACTTTCATGAATAGTTTTGTCAGTTTTTGTCACTTCACTGATAAAAACTTATAGTTTTTGTCAGTGAAGCTGACAAAAACTATAAGTGAAACTGACAAAACTATTCATGAAATTGACAAAAACTTATAAGTGAAATTGACAAACTGTATTCATGAAATTGACAAAAATTGTTGGCAGGAAATTGACAAAAACATTGTACCCATGAACCTGAAAAAATTTTTATGGAATGGATACATTTTTGCGCTAAATATAAAAACATTACTTAAAAAATCCACACAGCGCCGGTATGATCAGTATTTTGAATATTTTTCCTTAAAAAACATCTAAGCTTAAACAATACAGTCCGAATGATAAAAGTCAATTCTGCAATGCAATTTAACTTTTAAACGTAGAAACATTCGAGTACTGTAAAGTATGAGATTTTGATAGACGGATCAAAATAGAATATATTGTGAGAAAAATATTCAGAAAATGTTATCGCAAACAAGTAGATGGGAACATGGATTTAACTGAATGCATTTGATGGTGAAGGATTGTAATAGGACATCTAAAGTATGGCTTAGATTCATTTACACCGAGATCATGGTTTCTATATTTTACTCCATGTGTGTGTGTGTGTGTAACTGTCATTTAGGAACACTGTTCCTTAAAAACAAAGCGTTAAAAACTTTTCTGAAAAAAATGTTGTTGCCTCCTATTATCGAGGCTTACATAACAATTGTAATGCAATTCCATTCACCATAGGCTGAGTCACAGAAAGATTCGTTGGTTGATTATAGCAATTGGCTCGATTTAGATTCGCTTAAAGCTGCTTTGGTGTGGCACATACTTAGGGGCGAGTTTAATAGCCAACTAGAGCGAAGTGTAGTCCAAGAAGATGGCATTATCTCGAACACGCACGCTGCATAAAAACGTCGTGTACAGGAAAGCAGAACGATTGTCTATTAAGGGCGCCACCTGTACGTGAAATATTCATAACTGACACAGTTGTGTACCTAATGATTTTACACAGAAAAAATCACTTTGTATAAATACGAAGAAATATCATTTATAAGTGCTATAATGTTGCTGCGATGCTCTACTAAACTCCAGAAGGAGATGTGGAGTCAGGAGATTATCAGTCGTCAAAGACAATGAATTATTATACATTGACTTCATACGAGAGGTTTGACATGATTTTATATACAGTATGTTTAATAAGTTTATTTATATTTTCCAAAACATATAGTTTGTTTCGTCTTCTATATTTGTTATTAAAAGTACTCCTTATAGGATTTATATTTATATGAAGAAGAGTTCGGATAGACTAAAAATCGAGAGAATTATGCTTTAAAGAGCGCATAATGATTATAGCTTCTCATGTTTCATTTAAATGAGTCGTTAAATCATTAATAAGTTATTTTTAATCTTCACTGTTTGCTTTTTTATGTCTTGTTTTGAAATCTTCGAAAAAAATTGTTTTATTAACCTAGACAAGTCACTTTACTGGAGAGGCTACTCTGCAATGCTTTTGTGTTATGCAGAGAAACTACAATCAAAGGGGTAACGTCGGTAGCTAATCATTAAAAATATGGAACATTTTAAAAAATAAATTTTAAATATTTTCAAATAAATCACTTCAATTTTAACACTAACAAATAAATCTTCAAAGAACTAGACTTTATTAAAACTATTCTGATGGTATAAAATCGTGTTTCTTTTCACCAATTTGAAAGGAGTGTCATTATAACTAAGCCCATAATAACGTTGATAAAAGCCTAGCAGGTGGTTTGTGGTTTTTTTTTTTTTTTTTTTTTTGCCGCAAGTTTTTTTTTTTTTTTGTGAAATATTTAAGCAATGATTTAAGAGTCCCGCTGGTGTTAAGTGTTTAGAAAGAAAGCACACACACAAAACTGCACTTCTTTATCTATCAACAACACGAAAAGATCTCATTTAAATGCAAACTTGTTCTGTAACGGGCGAGGCCCTAACTCGAGTAAGATTGTAGATTTAATGCGTAGCCACTCCCACATTCAACCACAGCCAGGTGTCTGAGTAAGCCTCGGAATGAAGAGGAAATCGGAAAAAAACGAATTATAGGGGAAAAGGGAGTTCCTATGACAACAAGAGGTAAAAAACTACATCGTTAGCGTTTTAATGTTCGCTATTTTCATTATTACCGTATTTGTCTACTTCGAAAACGCAGCTGTGGACTGCAATGAGGATGGGGGGGGGTCCTAGTAGGCTTAACAAATAGCTCCGGTAATTAGTTCAACGAATATATTTAAGTGCGATCCTGTCTGCTCTTTAGTGCATCATAAAAAATTCACAAGTTTTCTTGTATTTTGTTTCTGTCTGATGAATCACAGCGAAATAAAATTATGGTTTGAACGTACTCAGATAAGATATCTCATTGTTTTGATGCACGTGTCTAAAAAAAAAAAAAAAAAAGCAGTCATTTTCAACAATTGTAGATTTCAGCTGACGTCACGTGCGATATGGTGCAATGTACAATTTCGATAATTTTAAATTGTTGCGTAGATGATCTCTTTCACCAATGATACAACTGGATGAAATAAACAGTCGTTTTCAATAATTGTTGATTTCAGCTGTGATCAGTAGTGCAATGTACAATTTATAAAGGGTGTCCCAAAATTCACGCAAGATTTAGATTTAGCGCCATTTGTGCGGTAAAGTGTTGCCAACGAGAAAAAAAAGACAGCGTGACAGCTGACGACAGTTCAGGGTTATTAAAAATGGAGCGCTACACGAAAGAACAACACATTTTCATTGTTAAGCAATATTTTAAAAATAATGAAGGTTTGGCAGCTACAGTTCGCAATTTTCGTACAAAATATGGTCGGAATAGTGATTTAACTTCACCAGCTGTGAAAAGATTAATTAAAAAATTCAAGGAAACTGGATCAATTAGTGATCTTATACACTCTGGCCCTCCTTCAACAAGTCGTTCGACAGAAAACATCGAAGCAGTTCGTGAGAGTGTTGCTGAGAGTCCAGGAACATCAATTCTGCACCGTGGTCTTGAATTGGGCGTTTCGAGAAGCTCTCTACAGCGTATTCTCACTAAAGATTTGCATCTTTATGCTTACAAAGTTCAATTGACTCAAGAACTGAAGCCTACTGACCACACACAGCGAAGAGAGCTCGTTGAATGGATTATGGAACAACAACAAGTGGATGCTTATTTTTCGAGCAAAATCATCTTCAGCGATGAGGCTCATTTTCATCTTGATGGCTTCGTTAATCGACAAAATTGTCGCATTTGGGGTTCAGAAAATCCACGAGTGATTG